>NC_135172.1:6899636-7067136 GCF_041146795.1 Maylandia zebra
CCTACAGATCCAACAGATCCACAGAGGATGCCATCGCCCACGTCCTACACACCACTCTCAGCCACGTGGACAAGAAACAGGGTAACTATGTGCGAATGCTGTTTGTTGATTACAGTTCAGCGTTTAACACAATAGTGCCCTGCAGACTGTTCACAAAGCTGAGGGATCTGGGACTTAACAGCCGTCTGTGTGCATGGGTGTTGGACTTCCTCACTGGCAGAACTCAGGTGGTGAGGGTGGGCAGGTGCTTCTCCAACAGCATCACCATCAACACAGGAGCACCTCAGGGATGTGTCCTCTCGCCACTGCTCTACTCCCTCTACACTTCAGACTGTGTGGCCACCCATGGCTCCAACACCATTGTGAAGTTTGCTGACGACACAGTGGTGTTGGGTGCCATCTCCAACAACAATGAGGCGGCCTACATGGATGAAGTGAAGAATCTGGCATCGTGGTGCCAGGACAACCACCTCCAGCTGAACGTCAGCAAGACCAAGGAGCTGGTGGTGGACTTCAGAAGGGGTCAGCACAGAGACTACAAGCCCATTATCATCAATGGAGCTCCAGTGGAGAGGGTGCAGTCCTTCAAGTATCTTGGTGTCCACATCTCCTCAGACCTGACATGGGCTGCCCACATTCAGGTCCAGACCAAAAAGGCTAGGCAGCGCCTGTATCACCTATGACAACTGAGGAAGTTCAGGGTCTCTCCAAAGATCCTCAGGATTTTCTATACAGGCGCTGTGGAGAGCATCCTCACACAGAACATGACATCGTGGTTCGGGAACAGCTGTGTGAAGGACCAAAAAGCTCTCCAGAGAGTGATCCGTACAGCAGAACACTGCTGCAGGATTGCTCTCCCCCCGCTTCAGGACACCTACACCAGGAGATGCCGGACTAGAGCAGCGCAGATACTGAAGGACCCGTCCCATCCTGGCAACAAACTGTTCCAACTTCTGCAATCTGGTAGAAGGTTCCGCATCTTCCGGGCAAGGACAGAGAGACTCAAGAGGAGCTTCTATCCCCAAGCCATCCGTGCTCTAAACACACACACCCGCCCTCTCACATCATCTATAATTGACTGAGACAGGACTCTTCCAGACACTAAACCAAGGCACAATGTACATTTCAATTCCTTTAATTTTAAATATGTTTATATTGTCTATCCTGTAAAATAGTCAGATGTCTATTCATATTAATGTACAGAATTCACCTGCTTGCTGCTACTACTGCACATTCACCCAGTGTATATACTATATGTGTATATATATATATATGTATATATATATAATGTTCTTCCTCTACACCCCCCCCCCCAATTTTTGCACATGTCGAGGAGCGTGTCAGGCTACATTTCACTGTGTGTTATACTTGTATAACTATGCATGTGACGAATAATAAAGAACCTTGAACCATTAGTAATTCCTTTTGTGCATAATTTTATATTGTTGTTAATAATAAATTAATTAAAGCAACAAAACAACCCGAAGAGCCGGTTCGGAGCCGAAAGATCCGGATCTTTTTAGTGAGCCGAAACGAAAGAGCCGGTTCTCTAAAAAGAGCCGAAAATCCCATCACTAGTGTCGGGCTGTGAGCTGAAAAGCTACAGCCGGCTGTATGCGTCAACAACCGTGTGTGAAAAGTGGTCGTTAAAGAGATGCTGAAAAGCATGTTCATGCAAACATCGTCGTGTCTGCCGTGATATGTTTACAATGGGACTTCTGCTCCTGAACCTCTGCGCACAGCGTCTGCAAATCGGGGCTGTACGAAGTGACTTTCATCTTTACGCAGGACTGTAAGCTGTCCTCTGTGAGGCGTAAGCTGTGTTTGTTTTTAACATAGTTCATGGTGGAGAATAGCTGCTGACATAATGTGGATCCATAATTGGCCTACCTGGGGTTGAAAGTCTCGATAAATGCACGGTGTTTCGGCAGGCATACCGGCTTCTGCGAGTGTGAAGCTTATTTTGAGCGATGAAAAAATAAAAGAATATAATTTTATTTTTATATTTCAATATCACAATAATCTTCCAATTTAGAACTACAAGGTAAAAAAGAACTAACATAAGTAAAATACACTTCAGCTAAATACTTCTAATTTATTTTCCCAAACCACGCGGAGCTGCACTATAAGGACTAAAGAGCCGCAGGTTGCTGACCCCTGATATATACAGAGGAAAAACCCAACAATCATATGACCCCCTATGAGCAAGCACTTTGGCAACAGTGGGAAGGAAAAACTCCCTTTTAACAGGAAGAAACCTCCGACAGAACCAAGCTCAGGGAGGGGCGGGGCCATCTGCTGCGACTGGTTGGAGTGAGAGAAGGAAGACAGGATAAGGACATGCTGTGGAAGAGAGACAGAGATTAATAACAAGTATGATTCAATGCAGAGTGGTGTATTAACACATAGTGAGTGAGAAAGGAAACTCAGTACATCATGGAAATCCCCCAGCAGCCTACAACTATTGCAGCATAACATCTATATTCTTAAGCAAAAAGGAAAGTTTTAAGTCTAATCTTAAAAGTAGAGCTAGTGTCTGTCTCCCAAATCCAAACTGGAAGCTGGTTCCACAGAAGAGAGGGGCCTGAAAGCTGAAGGCTCTGCCTCCTATTCTACTTTTAAATACTCTGGGAACAACAAGTAGGCCTGCAGGGTGAGAGTAAAGTGCTCTAATGGGGTGATATGGTACTATAACGTCATTAAGATAAGATGGGGCCTGATTATTACAGACCTTGTATGTGAGGAGCAGGAGTTTGAATTCAATTCTGTAACTAATGAGACACCTAGGTTTGTTCTTATTTACTCAATCAGTGATGAATAATAAGATGTTCTTATAAAGCACTAAACTATTTCTTCAGGCTAAATGATGATCTTCTACATTTGTGACATGCCATTTCCTCTCCGGCTTACGAGTTATCTGCTTTAACCTCCTAAGACCCGAACTCTTCCACGGCATGCATTTTTAATTTCTCTTTGATATTTGGGCATATTGGGCCCCAGTGAATGTAAAAACAAAGAATTGCCAGATTTTTTTAAAATCTTATTTTTGTTTTTAAGAAAAATAAGGTAGCATAGAACAGTAGCAGTATAATGTCCTTGTAAGTGGATATCAGGCCCTTGTAGAGCAAAATTGAGTATTTTGGTCTAAATAACCCAAAATGTGATGTCCACATATGTGGACGCCAGGTCCTAGGAGGTTAAGCTACGTGTTTGGAAATTATACCACAGAGTCAAATATTTCTGATTTGAGGCTCTATTTTTCACAGGAGCTATAGTATCCAGAGTCATATGTAGTGAGGTAAAATTATTAACAAGATGATCGACCTCTGTTGGAGTAGTGTCCAGGTGCAGTTTGCACTGTGCTGCAAACTGCACTCATAGCAGCAGTTTGTGTGTTTCCTGATGTCTGTTAAGCTGATAGAAATGTAGCATTTGAAATCACATGGATTACTTTAAAAAAAGTAATCATTTACATCCTTTATGCTTACTCCTTTTCTGTACTGGTAGCTAGATGCTGAAGTACCACAAGCGCAATTTATAGACAAAAAAAACAAACAAACAAAAAGCCGCCAGCCCATATTAACACTTGAATATGGCACAAGGTTTTATCTCTTTCATCTCTTTTTATGTGATATCCCCTGGTGATTAATACATGAACAGTATTGTGTTGCATGTATTTGCTATTTAGACTCAAATCGGTTTGATGTTTGATAGCCTACAATGACGTGAAATAATAATTTCCATTAAATGTGTTTAATCAAAAGTAATGAGCCCGCTTTGAAAATGTAAGCGCTATAATGTAAAGTGCAGATAATTAAAAATTCTACGTATGTACAGTAACAAAGTATTTGTACTTCATTACTTCCCACCTACGTTATATAGTCTTTTCCTACATAATTTGAGCACTCAAAGCGCTTTCTAACTCCAAGCTTCATTCACCTATTCACAAACACAGTAATATAAGTACTTTTTGAACCTAACATTTATGCACTTATATTCCGATAGATACATTGTAGGCAACTCACAGTGGTTCAGAATGTTGGACAAGGATACCTTAACATGCAGGCTGGAGGAGCCACCAACCTTTCAATTGGTAGACGATTGATTATGAAAGAGTGCGTTTGTAGAGCATGTGGCTAAAACGGACAAGTGTCCTGGCAGGAAAGTGACATATAAATTGTCATGGCGTGACTGGGAGGAACAGCCAAGCCAACACATTGATCTGAACCTGAGTGGTGTTCTCTCACAAAACTTCTAGGTTCACAGATTGTCCATGATGAACATTATGATCAAGTAAAACCATGTTTGTGATAAGAGTTGGAACCAGGATGCCATCAGTCGCAGGTTGATGATTGATTTTGCAATTGTATCATTAGACCTGCTGTCATATCTTGCACATTTGGGTGAAAAGATCCATTCACCTGGTGGTGAACAGATCAGGTGGGAGGGGAGGATGCCAGACAGGACTGGTGTATCCACATATAAAGTGAGGGTGTGCTGGGAACTTCATTCTGATCTCCCCAGTGCAGGAGACTTTTAATTTCTGGAGAAACTGAGTCTGAATGGACCATGTTGTGCATCTCTATTGCTGAGGAAAGTATGGGGCTGTAGCCACCAGGGAGCCAAAAGGGAGCCAACACGCTGAAGGAGTCTGCTGACCTTGGCTAGCTTGTCGGATGCTGGAGAAAGGTACTAAGCAGAGCCCAGCTCTTGGAGTAGCTGAAGCTGAAGCATGTTGTATTATTGTAGGGTCTACCTTAAAATATAAAGCGCCTTGATGTGACTGTTGTTTCTGATGTTAAATTAGCTGGTATCTGGTGATAAAGTTCTGCTGATCTGCAGAGGGTGGTGAGATCAGCACAGCGCATCACCAGGGCTGAACTGCCAGTCACGCAGGATGAGGAAGATGCAGCGGATCCTCTCTGATCCCAGCCACAGACTTTTCACACTCCTGCTGTCCGGCAGGCGGTTCAGGAGCATCCAGACCCGCCTGCCGGACACAGAGACGGTTTTTACCCACAAGCCATTAGGCTTTTCTGAACTGCTGACATTCTATACACACCATTACACACTCACTACAATTACAGGACTCTACACACTGTCACTTCAACTAATCCCACTTAAATGCTCATTGCACAAGTTTTGCACAAACTGTAAATACCAAAACTAGTCTCAAATTCTCTAAATATTTAATACTTTTTTCTCTTTATCATTATTATTACTGTTATTTCTGTTATTTTCTTCTTCATTTAACTGCACACTTTTATATGCTCATGTAAAGCTGAGGAGCACAAGCCAAAGAATTTCATTATGGGTAAATGTGGCTACACTGTTTATCTGTACATGACAATAAAACTTGAAACTGATCTGAACCGAGAACCTAGTTAGGTTGAATATGCTGAGGATCTCTGTGACCTCACCAACAAACCTTTTGTACTGAAGGAGAGTTGAAGTCACAAAGATAGTTTAAAAAAACTATTTGTGGTCCGCTTGGTGCAGCTTCTACAGTAATGTGGATAAAGTCTAAGGAGCTTGGAAAGAAAAGCGTCTGGACTTCTATAAGTTGCTTGAAGACGTTTCACCTCTCAACTGAGGCTTCTTCAGTTCTAGGGTCAAATGGTGGAGAGTCCCCCAAAGAGGGACAAAAGGACCCCCTGATGATCCTATACCTAATCACATGAGCCAAGGCGTGAAAACAGGTGTAGGTCACAATCAGCCAAGGTTTCGGGTGAGCTCATTGTGAAACCTAGCCCCACCCTATCATGTGATTTCCTCAGGTCTGTAAAACCTCTTACTACCTGTGCGCCCTGTCACAATCTTTTGGACATGGGCTTCAGTTGATATAAAATACTCGAGAATCACTTTACTGACTTGTGAATCATGATTCACAAGCCCAACTGACTCCTTCACTGACTCATCCCTGTTGCTGTTAGCAAACTAATTTCAATAGTAGAAATATATTTCGCTTATAATTAAAATTGTGGGGGGAAAAAAACAACAGCCAGTTTCTTAACAGAAACATTTCTGCTCTGAACTGGAAGAAAACACCCTGAGTAGAAAGCTCACATCAAGATAATAGCTCCTCAGTTCACAGTAGCATCGCTCTGCTAACAGCACATTTGAGTTACTCACCCCCTCCCTTCCTGTGCTGAATTGTAGCATGAACGAATCACTCATTCACCTCCTCCCTTCCTGTGCTGAATTGTAGCATCAATGAATCTCACTCACCCCCACCCAACCCCCCAACCTTCCTGGCTCACAGCTTCTTCTTCTACTTTTTGGTTGGCAACCACTGTTAAGGCACATTACCGCCCCCTGGCTCACAGCTCAGTGGACATTTAGATGAGAAAATATATATTTGACATTTGAGGAAAAAACTAATGAAATACAATAAAAATAAATAAAATAAATTTTCCCTTTAGAAATCGTAATTTTTTTTGCTCTTTTTTGCTCTATAAAAATAGTTGTTATTCTTTTTCAATCATCTTAGCAGTAGGATATACATGAAAAGAGAAACACATTAAGTTTGAGTGAAAATGTAATTTTTTTGCATTTTTTTGGGCAACTGACTCAGTGACTCAAATGACTCAAAAAATCCGATTCATTTTTGTGAGTGACTCATTCAAACTCGATTCAGTAAAAACAATCAAATTTACCATCACTACTCCCTGCATTGCTTTTACTTACATTTCACATAGTTAACTTTTTTCTTTGTGGAAATGAGGCTATGGATTAAAATGCCATTGGGTGTCATATGAATACGAGGCCAATAATGGTGTAACAGCCTAGAAACCGGAAAGATAATTTTGATAAGGACCCAATGTTTGCAATTTTGCCCCTATACACCACCAGATTTTTAAATGAAACAAGATTTAAGGAGGTTAACAAAAATACTGCATGAACAGTTTAAGAATTACAGTAGTTTTATACTGAATCTCTGAATCTCACATTTTAAGAGGATTTTCTAAACTTGCTGACTACAGTACGCTTCGGAGTACGCATTTTGAGACCTATTATGTCACAGCGACGTGACCATGGCTGTCCCAATCCGAAGTGTACTCCAAATGCGGTCTCCAAATACGCCGTCGTTTTCCCCAAATATGAAGTTTGGTCCGCTGTGGACTTTGTGGTCCCATATATCGCAGAATTCATAGTGCGGCGGTGGGTGTGGATAATTTTGCCGAAAAAAGCGGCAGATGGGTAAGTAAGTACTGAATATTATGTCACTTATTTATGTGCAAATGTTTAATAATGAAGAACATTAAAACATTAC
This sequence comes from Maylandia zebra, assembly GCF_041146795.1. Lineage (NCBI taxonomy): Eukaryota > Metazoa > Chordata > Actinopteri > Cichliformes > Cichlidae > Maylandia > Maylandia zebra. The sequence continues at coordinate 6,906,910 of NC_135172.1, forward strand.
TGTTAGCCACATGTCGGCAAAGTTGCAAACATTAGCAATGTTAGTACTATAGCTGACCTTAATCTTACAGAGAATGTGATGATTTTATGGATAATTAAAGTCAGTCATATATCCACAAATACAACAAGATGAAAGTCAATGAATGCTGCTCGGTTTGCAGTCCTGAACATCACGGCACAAGCAGGATTCACTGCACTGTTAATGTTAGCTATGTTATATTGCTGCCTCTGTTCGGTGGTGTCGAGCCAAACGGACTTTAACGTGTTTTTGAACGAACTGACGGTTCACTCGTTAAGCTGAAAGAAAGATGCTTTAATCACAGGACCATCACTGTACCATCTGGGAACTCTTCTTGTTGAGCACTCGTAATGACACAAACACTAAATCCTCCTTCTCTTGTGCTGTTTTGTAGCAGTGTATACACCTGAGACTGTCACCTGTCTGTCTGTCCTGCACTCTCTCTTTTTCTTTCTCTCTGATTGTGTAATAAAAGTATGAACATTCATTTATAAGTCACACTTGTGTTTGAATCCTGCAGCTTATCACACATTTGATTTCCATGTGTGACAACTGCAAGTGTCCGGAGTGAGGACAGACTGAAGGACCCACTGCTGCACATCATCTGTGAGGCTTTGCACCCCTGATGATCCACCAGGACAAACTCAGCAGTGTGTGAGGAAGAGGAGGAGGAAGAGCCAGCAGCAGCTGACAGATGGAGAGAATAGACAGACTGTTCCCTGTTTGTGAAGGACTGCTAGAAAAGTTTAAAATAACGAATTGTCTGTCCTGAATCAGTCTTATTAGGTAATGTTTAAATCATTTTATCATTCCAGTGTTTTCAGTGTGGGAGAAAGTACTCAGGGCCTTCAGGTTACACACTATGAAAGGCAGAAACAAGTTTAATATTCAGAAACCTAAAGTATGTATCAGCAGCAGAATGGACCTAAAAATAAATGTTTGTTTCAGTTCACTTATTGGTAATGCCACAAGAAAAACAATGGTGTGCTTGGTTTCAACGTAACTTTATTCTTTCATGAGTTATTTACAAGTTTCTCTTTGTTCACAGCCATTGACATGTCGAAGAGGTTAACACGTGAGGAGCGGATCGAAATTGTGTTGATATCTGGTGAACGCAGTCATTGCAGCAGATTTCAATGCAAGACACCCTACGAGACCACCCATCTCCCATGCTACAGTTAGCAAACTGCTTGCTAAGTTTCGTGAAACTGGTTCAGTGTTGGATTTGCCAAAATGTGGACGCAAGAAAACTGTCACTAATGAAGAAACATCAGTGGCTGTCCCAGCTTCATTCAGCAAGAGCCCACAGCGTAGCACTCGCCGCATGTCACTGGAGAGTGGCATTAGTCGAACATCCCTTCGGCGGATATTGGCTACTCACAAATGGCACCCTTACAAACTCCAGCTACTGCAGCATCTCAGCGAGGATGATCCAGATTGGCGCACAGAATTTGCAGAATGGGCAAAACAAAAATTGGAACAGGACCCTCAGATCACGCAGAAGATTTTGTTCAGTGATGAGGCAAACTTTTATGTGAATGGTGAAGTTAACAAACAAAACCACCGCTATTGGTCTGACACTAACCCACATTGGATGGATCCCTCCAAGACTGTTGGAACAACAAAAGTGATGGTTTGGTGTGGTATATGGGGTACAACGATAGTGGGTCCATTCTTCATCAATGGAAACCTCAAGGCCACTGGATATTTGAAATTGCTACATGATGATGTGCTTCCCTCTTTATGCACTGAAGCTGGCACGTTCCCTGAGTTTTTCCAGCAAGATGGTACACCAACACATTATGGGTGCCAGGTCCAAGCATTCCTAGATGAACAGTTTCCTGGAAAGTGGATTGGTCGTCATGGGCCAGTTGAAAAGCCTCCAAGGTCTCCCGATCTGACCCCCTTAGACTTTTAGCTTTGGGGTCATCTGAAGGCAATTGTCTATGGTGTGAAGATACGAGATGTGCAGCACCTGAAACTACGGATATTGGGTGCCTGTGCTGGCATTTCTCCTGCGGTGTTGCTATCAGTGTGTGAAGAGTGGGAGAAGAGGGTTGCATTGACAATCCAACACAATGGGCAGCACATTGAACACATTTTATAAGTGGTCAGAAACTTGTAAATAACTCATGAAAGAATAAAGTTACGTTGAAACCACGCACACCATTGTTTTTCTTGTGACATTACCAATAAGTTTGATGTGTCACATGGCCCTGTTCCTATTGAAAAAACAAAAGTTGTATCCAAGATGGCCGACTTCTAAATGGCCACCATGGTCACCACCCATCTTGAGGAGTTTGCCCCCTCACATATACTAATGTGCCACAAACAGGACTTTAACATCACCAACCACTCCCATGTTATTACGGTGTATCCATATAAATGGCCCACCCTGTACAATACAGTGCATTGTTAGTAGATCACCCTGCAATTGTGATATCACAATAATTTGACAGTTGTGGACAGGTGTATTTTTATGGCTGGCCTTACCGCATATGTGTTTGTAAGAGTTTCATTGTCAGTAAGTTAAACTAAACTATGTTTAGTAAACAAACAGGGTGAATTATTGCCTATAAAATATAATACATCTTACATATATATATATAAAAATATTTACATGCTTCCATCTCCCGTTTTTGGTCCGTGACATCTCTTACTTTTCAACTCTTTTTCTCCCTTCCTCGTTCACAGACACATAACGGGTATGGCAGTCCATTCTCCCTGCAGCACGGACTACACTGCCCATGAGGCTAGATTCTTTAGGGCTATGCCTGTAACACTCTGCCTATTGCCTTCATATTAAATCATTTTTGTGAATAATTTTTTAAAATATTTCTTCACGTCATTATGTGGGCTACAAGTAGAGGTGACATCGGCCGTGAGATTGAGACACAGACATGAGAGCCTCTTAATGCGTGTTTTCTTTGGGTTTCCACCGGCGTGGACACCAAAAATATAGAGTTCATAGCCTAATGAAACAGGAAAATACAGCCATGTAATCCATTCATTTCAACAAAGTAACTGTATTCTGAATACCACCTTTTAAAACGGTAACTGTAACGCAATACAGTTACTCATATTTTGTATTTTAAATACGTAACGGCGGTACATGTATTCCGTTACTCCCCAACACTGTTGCTAATCCACTTAATACCATCTGATTTTTTTTTTTGCTACATTTATTAAAGTGTTCCGTTCTGATTTTGCTTTGTTGATTCTGAAGTGTACATATTTTTTCTCATATATATGACACAAATATTGTTGAGCTATATACCATTCTTCTTATTTAAGCTATTTCTTAAGGGCCACTTTAGATAGGTCTATATAAAGTGCTAAATGTTGTTTATTTATGAATGTAAATTTGTTGTATTTTCTGTAGCAATTTAAAAAAAAAAAAAAAAGGCTATTAATCTGCATGTGTAAACATGTATGTAAATTCTTGCGCAATTGCATGAGATAAAAGAAAAATATAAAACTACTACTACTTTCACATATTAAAAAAATAAGAGACAGCTCTGAGGGAATGTAGGGGGAAGCTAATTTATGTATAACTGTCCGTATGTAATTTAAACATTTTATGGTGACATATAGTGCCCTCCCTCCTCCCAACAGACACACACACACACACACACACACACACACACACACACACACACACACACACACACACACACACACACACATGTGTACACACTCAGACAGACGCAAACACACACATGCAAATTGCAAATTCCAACTTCAAATGGAATGCAGCATTAGGTCATAAACTTTGCAAAAATCCCTTGATCCAGGTCTTAAAGAGCCAAGTTATCAATGGAGAAAAGCCTGCAGCCAAAAATAATAACTAACACTTAAAAAAAAAAAAATCAAACAGAATACGAAGACACTTTAATTTGACATTCACAGGTTTGTTTAGAATGTTTTACACTATAAATGTCATCACATTTATTTTCAAGATAAAAGGAGCCTATCTGAAGGGGTTCTTTAAGACCTGGAAGCAAATCAAACACCCTATCCCCCATTTGTCATGGAAACCACCGCTAGCCATTGGTCAGAGGTGGTAACCATGGTAATAAATACAAACCACTGAGATGGTGTCATCAGGGTAGGTGGATTATTATAACAACGAGTTAACCGCCGTGTCCCATTCATCACACTCGCATACTGCGACACCCAGCTGGCAGTAAGCCTTGGGATGAATCTATCTGCTCTCCATAGTGAGTTATGTGTATAGGCACAGGGACAGCTTGAACACTGGCTAATTACCACCTGATAACAAGCAGTTTGTCAGCCAGGGTTATTACTGTGACTTCAAGTTACTGAGTTTAGGAAAAATCTGGATCTCTTTAAAGCTCAAAGTAGTTTAGCATGATTTTCTCTTTCATCTACATATACAGAGAGAAGAACTGTAGGAATTAGGAGAGGGATGGTATGCTAGGCAGCAGGTTAGTAGTGTGAATGGTACATGGCAGTGCAGGTTGGCCAGCATTGTTATACTGATCCACCCACCTTAATGGGGATCCTTTTGGTGTGGCGATGCCATAGCCTTTTGAGTCCAGGTTTCCTCCAACTTTCATTGTGTCACAGGGTTTCCTCTGCTCGATGTACTCATTCATGGTGGACTCCAGCAGGTAAGCGTACTTTCCCTTGGATTTCCTGACACGCTGGACACCCTCTGATGTTTTCTTGACAAAAACTGAAGGTTCTGCGATTTTCATGTACTGCCACATCTTGTCAAACAAGGCGATTTTAGAACGCTAAAAAAGAGAAACAGACACAGATAGTATGCGATAACTTAATTTTTATAACTTACCTTTAGATAACCTGTAATGTATGTAAAGAAGGCGTTTACCTAAAGCACTTTTGAAGGTAAAGAGAGTATGACTGTAGCCTGAATGAGTTGATGCATCATCCCACAAGACAATATTCTAAAACTAGCTCCATAATGCTCCACTGGGCAATGTTGTTAAGCCTAAATTGTAAAACTGTTAAAACCTAGTAATACTGTAGGTTCTGTGGGGATCAGGGAAATTATTTTACTGCTACTGTTCATAACCATCATCTTTATCATTGCATTAATCAGCATTGCATTAAAGCATTTATTGAAGCTGTTAACATTACATTAAAGTCTGTATTACAGGTGGTATCATAATCATGGAATATTCTTTCATTGCAGGAGCAACTGTAATCATTTTATACACATTGCATTTTGGTGCTTATTAAAGAGTTGAAGCTCGGTCAGTTAATTGATGGTGAGAAGCTTTGTCCGGCGCGATCTATTGAGCAAAGTGGCCTAGAGCTATGGAAGAATTGCATACACGTGTGTTCATTAAAATCATCGTTTGACTCCACCCGGCCGGATCAGTGTTGTTATTTGGATTTCCTCCTGTATCCCTCCTCAATATTTGAACCCTTAACAATATACATCAATACAACTATTATAGCCCAAATTTTAATAATATGTATGCATTACGTGCATAGTAATTACATAAATTTAAAAAAAGTGCAATAAACTACAAAAAAATTGAAAATCGTTTTTTGTTTTTTTAACATATATTTCTAGTTAGAGAAATTTAAGAGGCTTATCCCTCAAAACTGTAAATACAAAAAAGTTGCACAAAATAGTTTCCCACCACAGGAAATTTATTTTAAGTGTCTTCATACTTTTATTTTTGAAATACACCAATTTTTATATACTGCAGGAAAAACGAAAATAAATATTATAATGCAAATTTGCAAAAAAACAGCATATGCATCAAAATAAACTATTTCCAGCAGTGCAATATGAGTCCTAAGCATCCCAGAAACGACACAGAAAGTCATAAAGTCAAACATAACTTTTAAAAACACCAGTACAGGCTCGCAAGGCCCTGATGGGGGCCCTTCATGTCCTGAGGAAGAATAACCTGGGCCAGAAGCTCCTGCTGGACTTCTACCACTCCTCAGTGGAGAGCATGCGCTTCTACTGGCTGGGTCTTTAGTACACAGGGGCCACTACTGACAACAGGAAGGCAACACAGAGGGTAATTAATACTGGTCAAGTTGGCTGACATCAGCCACCCTTAGAGGCCTTTGCCAGCTCCTCCTGTCTCAAGAAAAACAAGGTCATCACAGGTGACCCCTTGCACCCCGCCCACCACATGTCTGACCCGCTCCCGTTTGGTCAGCACCTCAGGTCAATCGGGTCCCACACCTACAGACAGACTAAAAGTTTATTCCCCTGGGCCATTCGGACTTTTAAGAAACACTCCCCCCCCAACCCACCCCTGCCCACTCACCTCACTAATCTGAGTACCCTGATCACTCAGAACACTCACATGTGGACTCTAAACTCAGAGCAAGTGCTTTGCACCTCTTCCAAGCACTTTGTTCTCCAATATGTGCTTTTCTCTTGCTTTGTATACATTTATTGGGGTGACCGTGGCTCAGGGGGTTGGGAAGCGTATCTGTGACCGGAAGGTCGCCGGTTCGATCCCCGGGCTCTCTGTCCTGGTCGTTGTGTCCTTGGGCAAGACACTTTACCCTAACCGCCTACTGGTGATGGCCAGAGGGGCCGATGGCGCGATATGGCAGCCTGGCTTCTGTCAGTCTGCCCCAGGGCAGCTGTGGCTACAACTGTAGCTGCTTCCACCAGTGTGTGAATGTGAGAGTGAATGAATAGTGGCATTGTAAAGCGCTTTGGGTGCCTTGAAAAGCGCTATATAAATCCAATCCATTATTATTATTCTCCTATTTGTTATTTATGCCTGCTGTCTTACTATTTATATTTTAGTCCTGCACTGATGCTGTGGAGCCTCCATAATTTCATTGCATGTACAATGACAACAAAGGGTCATTGGGATGTGACAGTGGGATGTGACTCTACTGTCACATCCCACTCTGGGCAGCGCATCTCGCATGTTCTTCTCTCTGCCTCTTCCTCATTTCAGACTTGCTGCCCCGTGGGAAACCTCCCATAGACTTTCTCCGCACATTTGCAAATAAGTTGAAACCTCACATATTCTCCCGCTGTGCACCTGTAAATAAATTCACCATCACATCAAAGTACTTTGAGTTGTGTGTCCGCCCTCCAGTACCCTGTTCCCGTTACCAAAGGAGCCTGCTGAGCCCATGCAAATCGGGCAATCCAGGCTCACTCCGTAGGAGAGAGAGAGGCGTTTTCCTGCATGGGAGTTTGTACTGTGATCGGCCAGGGCATTTCATTGGCACCTGAAATTTGGGGGTACTGGTGGGCGTTTCAGGTGCAGCTAAACTCCATCTCCCTCCCTGTGAAGCTCAAATACCATCAGACCTCTCATTCTCTCCAAGCATTCGTGGAGTCCGGTTGTGAGAAAAATTTAATAGACATGGATCTAGCCCGACAGCAAGGTTTCCCTTGGTGCCTCTCAAGCCTCCCATTCCGGCCTCCACTCAAGGTTTTGCCTATATCACTCATAAAACCAAGCCCGTGCAGCTAATCACATCGGCCAACCATTGGGAAACAATAACTCTCTTCATGTTTCCATCCCTTATCTTTGGTTTTCCCTGGTTGAAAAATCAGAACTCCCACCTGGACTGGACTGCTAGCAAATACTTAACTGGATTTTAACGTGTCACTCTCTCTGTTTGCAATCAGCTCTACTCTCAGTTTCCAGCTCCTGGTGCTGTACACAACCATCTTAGATCTATTTCTGGTCCTCGAGGAGTACCATGACCTCAGAATGGTCTTCAGTAAGGAAAAGGCTCTTTCTCTGCCACCACATCATCCCTATGATTGTGCTATTAACCTCCTCTCTGGTGCTGCTCTCCCCTCCAGTCCACTATACAATCTTCCTAGGCCAGAGAGGGAGGCAATGGAGGAATACATTCAGGAATCACTAGTGGCTGGCATGATCCAACTCTCGACTTCCCTGGTAGTATTCCAAGCCCTCGTCCATGATGTACTAAAAAAATTTTTACTCACCCCCTGGTTGCAGAGACATAATGCTCACATTGATTGGACCAGGTAAAAAAAATCACCAGCTGGAGCCTGTTTTGCTTGGCGAACTGTTTGAGGTCAGCCATTCCCACTGCAACAGCAGATCGAGCTCCACCCCTGTCACAAACACCAGACCTTCCCTCCAGAGTATCATGATTTACAGGAAGTGTTCAATAAAGACAAGGCTCGCTCTCTACCGCCTCACCGACCATACGATTGCACTATTGACTTACTTCCGGAAGCCCCGTTGCCCTCTAGTAGACTGTATAACCTGTCCCGTCCTGAGAGAGAATATATGGAGAACTACATCCAGAACTCGCTGGCAGCAGGAATAATTAGACCTTCTTTCTCCCCAGTTGCTGCGGGCTTCTTCTTTGTATGAAAGAAGGATGGGTCGCTGTGGCCGTGTATCGATTATCGAGGTTTGAACGATGTTACTGTAAAAAATAAATACCCTCTCCCACTAATCAACTCTGTTTTCGAGTCTCTCCAGGAAGCCACAGTTTTGAGTTCCACACCTCATCTATTTCCTTTTTGGGCTACATTTTGGCAGGAGGACAGGTGAAGACCGACCTAGTAAAGGTCAAGGCAGTGCTGGAATGGCCGGTCCCAGAGTCACGGAAAAAGCTTCAAAGCTTCCTTGGGGACGCGGACTTTTTACGGCCACTTCATTCGGAACTACAGCCAAGTGGCTGCGCCTCTCACCTGTTTCACCTCATCTACGGTACCTTTCACCTGGCCCCCAGAAGCCCACTCAGCTTTCGCTAAGTTGAAGCACATTTTTACATCCGCACCCATTCTAATCCATCCTGATACTTCTAAGCAGTTTATCGTGGGGAGTGACGGACTGAGGAGGTAACTGACAGAAGTGACGTACAAGGTAAGCGACTCATGCTGTAACTGACGTCAGACCCAGAAGATTTTGGCGGAAAATTAAAGCGAATGGTAGTTTAGAATTGAACAAAGTTTCTTTAAGCTTCAGTATTACCAAATATACTAATAAATTGTCATATAACTAACAACATCTGTCCTAACCCTAACACCCTGGAGGACAACGGGGAGAATTTAGACGCTCTCCAAGATTACATCGACCGCTGTTTCCAAGATTTAGTCATGAAGAAGGCTCAGAGTGCATCTTCCCCGGCCAAAATTGAGACACGTCCTATTGTGGCCAAATTCGGCCACTTCAAACAAAAGGAACAGGTGAAAAGCCGCGGCAGGAAATTAAAAGGAACGGACTTCAGCGTGAATAGGGTTGCCAACTCCCTGAAAAATAAATAAGGGACACCTCGTGGCCAGGGCCGGGCAACCCAGTTGCCTTCACCCTTCCCAGTGTGGTAGCTCTTTTTTTTGTGTGTGAAATTATTTTTTAACCATTTGACTTGAATTTGATTTAAGCAGATGCATATTCTTTGTGATATGACCATATGGGAAACAAATGATCATTTAGCCATTTATTTTTAGCTCAAAATGACAACATTAACACAGTAAAACAGGTCTCTTTCTTAAACAGAAGCCTGTCATGCTTAGCTTTTGAGGATATAAGTAAATCTTTCTTTAAAAGAACTCTGTCCTGCTTAACTTAAAATTATATAAATTAATAGAAAACAATAGAACAAAATCATTCTTGTAACTGTGCACATTTAGTGCATTTAGTACAACTGGCTTCAGTTGAGGTATTATTTCAGCTTTTCTAAAGCTAATCAGGTTTGTAAACCCGCTTGTTCCCATGATTACGCATCATAACTCATCATCATTATTCATCTATGTATTACTTTTATGTATTAGTGATCTATTTGTTGTAATCATCTATCCTTGCAGTTGTTTATTACACAAAATAAGTTATATTATCACACTTCTGGCCACATAGCGCTGATATTCACTGCACATGCCCATATTAACCTTAACCAGAGGGTTTAAACAACAAACCAGTGTTTACATACCATATCTGCTTCTGCCGTGGCCTGGTGGACAAGAAATTGGTTAAGGGTTCCCCGAGCTTTCACGCCCCTCATGTTCTTCATGTGCCCACCACTAGAAGCATGCCTATGGAAAAAGTGCGCCGGCACACAGTGCAGTGCGCTTTAAAGGTGTTATGGTGTATTTTCCCAGCCAGGTGTTTCCCTTTTCCCATTCCTCCCAGTACTTTTGCAGCCTATTTTTCTTTCTCTGAGCGAACAAACATTGCTGCTCTAATGCTGGGCTTACACTGTGCGATTTTTGGCCCATTTTGAGCCGATTTTTGAGTCGTGCGACCGATTTGGTGATCGGCCAGATTTTGGCCTTCATCGTGCATCGTGTAGTATACGTGGGGTAACGAGAAGTGATTAACACCTCGAGCAGCTCCTGATCATCAATCGCTCGTGAGCCGCTCACACTGCTCACGCGCAAACACGTAAACGTCGGTGAAAAAGACTGCGCAGCACGGCAGTGCAGCGTGTGATCTGGACACAAGTGATGGAGGCACAACTTGTAGAACTTTGGAAAGCTCATCCGAGCCTTTTCGATGTGGCATCACAAAATTATCACGACCACAACAACCGTGAAAATAGTTGGATCTACACTGCTGCTCAATCACAGCTGCCTGATCAATGTTTTTCATTAGCAATTTAGCAAAGTTGATGGTGGTGGTGTGTGTGTCTGTGTGAGTGAAAGACAGAGAGAGGGAGCGACAGATTTTCTGTTATAACCTTCATGTTATGGAGGCACAGTGTGAGCACTCAGGTCGCATCAGAGCATCGGGCCGTATAGTGTGAGACCTGCATCGTAACCTACCAACTTCTAACCCCTGTGAGTCAATCGTGCAGTTTGAGCAGGAGCTGAATAACGTGACTGAAAATCGCACAGTGTCTGCCCAGCTTTAGGTGTACTGTCGTCTGAGACTTGCACCGCAGTGTCGGCGTTTGTTTCCCTGTTGGCCATGCTTCTTGTTGTGGTCATCTGTTGTCTTCCGGTATTTTCTCCGTAAGCGACCTTTCATCGACCAATGAGATGAGCGGTAATCTGAATTGTCATACTCGAATTGTCATAAGTGTGCTGTCAGCTCATTGGTCACAAAGCAGGAGAGGGGCTGGGAATTATGTTTTCAAACAAAGCGTTAATTCCATAAACATTTATAGACTACTTTTGATTCTCACTGTATTACGGGACAAAGTGCGTCCCTTATTAGCTCAATACGGGACGTGTGCTTTTGTTTCTAAATACGGGACGATTCCGTATTTTAAGGGACGGTTGGCAACCCTACTTTAGGTGTACTGTCGTCCGAGACTTGCACCGCAGAGTCGGCGTTTGTTTCCCTGTTGGCCCTGCTTCTTGTTGTGGTCACCTGTTGTCTTCCGGTATTTTCTCCGAAAGCGACCTTTCCTCGACCAATGAGATGAGCGGTAATCTGAATTGTCATACTCGAATTGTCATAAGTGTGCTGTCAGCTCATTGGTCACAAAGCAGGAGAGGGGCTGGGAATTATGTTTTCAAACAAGGCGTTAATTCCATAAACATTTATAGACTACTTTTGGTTCTCACTGTATTACGGGACAAAGTGCGTCCCTTATTAGCTCAATACGGGACGTGTACTTTTGTTTCGAAATACGGGACGATTCCGTATTTTAAGGGACGGTTGGCAACCCTAAGCGTGAACGACCAAAGAGATCCTGGAACGAGATAATTGATAAAAAAAAAAAAAAAAATTCTTAGTACAAAGACTACGCCTACAAAATTATGAACATGGTAATAAATCCGGTCAATTTCTAGCAAACCAGCTAAAAATAAAGAAAGAAAAAACAACTATATGTGCTGTTCAAGATTCATCTGGGAACACAATATATGAACCGATACAAATAAACAACATTTTCAGGGATTTCTATAAAAGATTGTATTCACCACAAATAAACCCATCTAAAAAGGAAATTGATCAGTTTTTGGACAACATAACTCTTCCAAAATTATTAGACACTCAAGCAATGGCACTGGATTCACCACTGACATCAGGTGAACTCCAGGAAGCCCTGATAAGTATGCCCAATAATAAGGCTCCAGGTCCAGACGGCTTTCCTGCAGAATTCTACAAAGAATTCTGGACATTTTCTAGCACCAGTTTTTTACAGAACGTTGTTGGAAATCAAAGAAAAGGGCAGACTTCCATCAAATATGAATTCTGCAAACATTAATCTCCTGCTAAAACCAGGCAAAGACCCTGTATATCCCTCAAGCTATCGTCCAATATCCCTTATAAATGTAGACCTTAAAATAATCTGCAAAGCTCTCTCAAAGAGACTGGAGAAAATAACCCCCCTCTTAATTCATCCTGACCAAACTGGTTTCATAAAAGGTAGGCACTCATCAACAAATACACGTAGATTACTTAATTTGATAGACTACTCATACAGTAAAAACCTAGAAACTACAATATTCTCTTTAGACGCAGAAAAAGCATTTGACAGAGTTAACTGGAAATTTCTATTCGCAACTTTACACAAATTTGGTTTTGGATCCTCTTTCATAAACTGGTTAAAAATATTATATAATTCCCCAACAGCTTGTGTCAGAACAAATGACCAGACATCCTCCAGCTTCTGTCTCCTGAGGGGCACCAGGCAGGGATGCCCACTCTCCCCTTCACTGTTTGCAATTTTTATTGAACCACTAGCAGCAGCAATTAGACAGAATTCAGTAATTAAGGGCATAAAATGCAAGAACGTGGAACATAAAATCAGCCTTTATGCGGATGATGTGTTACTTTTTCTCCAAAACTCACAAACCAATATCTCTGGGGTGATTGAATTGATAAACTCTTTTGCAAGAATATCAGATTACTCAATTAACTGGTCAAAATCTACAGTCCTTCTGATTAATTGCTCCTTCCATAACTCCTTTTCTACACCACTGCAATCGGGAAATATAAAGTATTTAGGTATTAATGTTTCTCCCAAGCTTGCAGATCTAACTAAATTAAACCATATCCCACTTTTAAAGACAGTAGAAGGTGATCTGGCTAGGTGGAAATGTTTACCCATATCACTCATGGGAAGGGTTGCCGCTATAAAAATGATGGTCTTACCAAAAATAAATTATTTATTCTCAATGATCCCAACTAAACCGCCACAAGATTGGTTCAGATCTCTAGATTCATGTATGTCCAAATGCCTTTGGAAAAATAAACCTCCCCGTATAAGCTTAAAAACACTACAAAAGACCAAGGATAAAGGAGGACTAGAACTACCTAACTTTCAGCACTACTTCTTAGCCAACAGGCTTCAGTTTATCTCAGGATGGCTAAAACATACCCTCTTAGATGAACCTTGGCTAGATGTAGAACAAGCACTTTGCAATAATCTAGAGCTTATCAGCTCAAACATCCAACGACATGAATGCTTCAAAAGCGTCAACATCAGCTCTTCTCTGACAGCATGGTGGGAGTTTCTAAAATTGACGGAGTCTTTTTAATCCCATGCAAACGTACATCTATCTGGAACAACCCTGACATATTGTAAAACAATAATATGATAAACCTTTCAGATTGGAGTGGTAAAGGAATCAAATACTTAGAACATATACTAGAAGGAACAGAATTTATTCCATTTGACAGACTGGTTACACAATATGGGATCAACAAGAAAAGATTTTTAGAATATCAACAAATTAAATCCATAGTAAAAAAGAAATTTAAACCGGGTCAAGTTGAACTACAAACACCACCAAGTGTGGTTCAATTTCTTACTCTTAAAATCCCCAAATTACTATCTAAAATATACAGAATGCTTTCTAAAACAGATGAATCAATATCACTTCCTATTGCAAAATGGGAAGCGGATTTATCAGTTAACTTAGACCTAAACTTCTGGTCTCAGATTTGCTTAAAAACCTTTCATCTAATTAGAAATCCCAGTCTTCAATTAATTCAATACAAAATATTACATAGAGTGCACTATACAGGTCATCGGATGTTCAAGATGGGCTTTACGTCTACCAACAACTGCTCACACTGCCAAACCAATTCACCGGACAATTATATACACGCTCTTTGGTTCTGTCCACCAGTTCAGAGGTTTTGGCGCGAGATATGTGAAGACTTATCGAAGTGTCTGAAATGTAACATTCCAACTTCCCCTTTAGTGTGTTTGTTGGGCAGCTTAGATAATGTCACTACAGATAAGAATATAGCCCATATGGTTTTCACTGCCCTATGCATAGCCAAGAAAACAGTCCTCATGAACTGGAAAAATAAAAATAATCTTAATTCTAACCAATATAGAAATTATCTATTAGATTACATTAGTCTTGATACAGCCTCTGCCACCACATCAGATCAATTGCTCTGGGCTCCTTTGATCAGCTCCATCACCTAGCGGGGATGGGGGGTCATAGTTTGGTCCCACCTTCGCTGTTGTGATTGGTGTGGGGGTAGGGACAGGCTTAGGGCGTCGGGGGGTTCCCCAGGAGCATCTACCTTGGAGGGCTCAACCTGGGGTAGCGGTCATGGCCTATTAAGGGCTCTGTTGGCTCTTAGGTGACGGTTTCCTCGTGGCTGCGTGCAGTGGGGCTAGGGGAGGGTCTGTGCTGACGGACGTGGGTTACTGACCTGGTAGCCTGGCTGCCCCGGGGTGGGTCCGGGACGGGCGTGGGGTTGTGGGGGTACTCCGTCTCCGGGCTGGGGCCCTGGTTGGTGTGTTGCCGGGGTTGTGGGCGGGTGGGTGTATGGGGCCAGGGTGCCGCTCCATGTCCTCCTGGGTTTTAAATGCACCTTAGAACACACATGCATCAACAATACATATGAGCAGGCAGACGGAGGTCTGGAATCTTCTCACACCCCCGTTCTCTGCGGCCTGATGGAGCGGGGGTGCTAGGAGGAGGATTTGGCCGTTCGACTGGCGTCTGGAATGTGGGGCCTCCCTGCTGCTGCGGAGTCGGGGCGGTCTGCATCTCTCCACCCCAGGGAAAAGGGTAACACCACCTGGGTCTGGGTGCAGTTTCCCCCTCCAGCGGCAAGGGTACCTAGACCTGGGGCTTAGAGTACGCTTGGGGAGTGTGATTGTGTGTACAGTGTCTCTTTATGTCTGTCTCCACGTTGGGTGAGTGCCTGACATATGTGCCTGTATGTCTGTGTCCATATGTCAGGTCGGGTATCAGACGCCACCTCTCTAGGGACATCTCAGGCCCTCCAAGGTATGGAGGCCTATCTCCCACCACCACTTCCCCTGCCAGTGGCAGACGCCCACAGACATCGGTGCGTTGGTGGGTCTTTGTGTCCGGGGATGGGCGTCACACCGGCTCACTCCTTGGTGGCTGCTTATCGGGGCCTGGAGCCTGGGGCTCGCTCGGGCCACTTCGGGGGTGGGGTGCCCTCGGCCTCGGTCACTCTGGCGCAGCTGGCTGCCGGCGCTCCCTGGGCACGTCACTGCTTATGCTCCGCGGCTGCTGAGTGACCCCTCATCTGGGACTCTCCTCAGCTCTTTCTGGGATAGTGGCGCGGCTGCCCCTCTCTTGGTCTTCCTTGGTCTCTTGTGTTCTGAGAGCCTCCGGATGTCTGGAGTTTTGATCTCCTCTATACCTGCTTCATGCCCTGGTGGACGGGGCTGTGGCTCCCCACACCCTCTAACAGATATGTAGGAACATGTAGGAACCTTTTAAAAACAAGCGCATTCATGCTCACAGGTGTACAGACGGGTGCTCATACACAAAAAACTATACCCTTATTGGCTACGACCTTAAAGCGCACTGTGCGCTGTCGATCTTACACAATAATGTTTAACATTTAGTATTTACTGTTATATTGCCATAGATCATCATGATGTTGTTTATTCTATTGCTCTAGTTTCCTTCTGCTTGTTTTCTTTTTTCTTTCTCAACAGGTGATCCAGGAAAAGAAAAAGAGAAAAAAAAAGACAAAGGTGATGAAGCAGTCTTTTCTCACTATCTCTTTTCTCCTTTTTCTTTCCCTCTCCTTCTGTTAACTTTCTTCTCAACTGTTCTTCTTGTTTTTCTTTCCCGTCATCGGGTCCAGTCTGGCCTGATTACAATAACTAATAAAAATATAAAAATAACTAATAAAGATCAAATAAACTATGACAATCAAGATGACCAGTATAGCAAAAGGCCCACTTGGGAAAGTAAATCTGTTGGGCATTTTTCTTGGCCTTCAGACAATAATTCTGATTGCTACAGTGCCAGACAGGACACACACACACAAAAAAAAAAAAGCAGTTTATCGTGGATGTTGATGCGTCCGACACCGAAGTTGGGGCAGTTCTCTCCCAGCGGTCCGGGCCACAAGGTAAGCTCCAGCCATGCGCCTACTCCTCATGCCGACTCACCCCCACGGAGAGAAACTATGACATTGGCGACAGGGAGCTCCTGGCTATAAAACTTGCCTTAGAAGAATGGCGCCACTGGCTGGAGGGGGCGGAACAGCCTTTCCTCATATGGACAGACCATAAAAATTTAACTTACCTCAGAACGGCCAAAAGATTAAACTCATGGCAAGCCCACTGGTCTCCATTCTTCACTCACTTTGACTTCACTCTCTCCTATCGCCCAGGGTCACAGAATGTCAAGCCTGACGCGCTCTTCTGTCAGTGTTCCTTGGACACTGAAGCATCCTCTCCCGCCACTGTCCTGCCCCCTGCCTGCGTTTTAGGCGCTCTCATCTGGGACATTGAGGAGACTATCTGCCAGGCCCTCGCAGGGGACCCCAACCCAGGTACCGGGCCACCTGGGCGGCGCTTCGTCCCCGCTACCGCCCATGGGGCGGTCATTCATTGGATTCACACTGCACGATTTTCGTGCCACCCTGGCGTGAGTAGAACAATACAACTCCTTAGACGACATTTCTGATGGAAATTTCTAATAAAGGACATAAAGGAATATGTGTCAGCCTGTGCCGTTTGCGCTCACAACAAGCCATCCACTAAGCACCCCCTAGGTCAGCTCCACTCGCTCACAACACCTCACCGGCCTTGGTCTCACATCTCCCTTGATTTTGTTACTGGTCTCCCCAGCTCCTCTGGAAAGAGTGTCATTCTCACCGTCGTTGATAGATTCTCTAAAGCTGCTCACTTCATCCCACATCTAGCTCAGTTGTGTGCCGTTGAACCACTATGTGAAACTAAGTTAAATGAATGTGACATACAAAAAATTAACATACAAAGGGCCTGAAACCATGCTGACTTGAATTCAAGTTTTCTTTTAAATGACAAAATTTTGTTTTGGGGACAAATATATCTTTCAGCTTATAAAGAGGACAGGTTTCAGGACATGATTCAGTTGAACTCCAAGGAAAGATCTATCGGAAATTTTGGATTAAGTTGCGAGACTACAATCATCATATTTTGTCATCTAAGGATTCCCATTTGAAACAATAAATTTCATAAACACTCTAGGTGCGTGGAAGTGCTGAAGCAGGCTCTTCCTATTGTCCAGCTGATACTAAAAGTCCTTACCCTGAAAAACTCCTTGGTGGATCCAGAGTCCAGTGTTCCATATGCTATCTCCGTCTGCTTAGCCAAATCTTCAGCACTCTCAATGGGAGACACCATCCTCTCCACCGTGAGGAAGGCAGCCAGGTTAGCAGTGTATGATGAGATAATGATCAGAGTGAAAAACCACCACACCCCACCAACTATACGTCCTGAAAGAGACCTGCCCACATAAACACATGAATCAAATTAAACTGTTCTAGGACTCATGGCAAATTCATTCAATTACATCTTGAGGCACTTGTTGTTATGATTTGACACATTGTAGATTCTTACTGAAGGCATCAAAACTGTAAATGAACACACATGGAATTGTGTAATAAAAAGTGTGAAATAACTCAAACCATGTTTCATATTTAAGATTCTTCGTAACAGCCTTTGCTTTGATTACTGCTTTACACACTGTTGGCATTCTCTTGATGAGTTTCATGAGGTCGTCACTTGAAATGGTTTTTCAAGCATCTTGAAGGAGTTTCCAGAGATGCTGAGCACTTGTTGGCCTGTTTACCTTTACTCGGCGGTCCATTCCATCCGAAACCATTTCCTTTGGGTTTTAGGTCTCCTTCTTGGTTCTAAAAGTTCTAAAAGTAATGATGGACTGATAATTCTCTTAGCTGTCATTTCTACTTAGCTGATTGGTTCTTGCCATAATATGAATTTGAATAGCTGTCAAATAGAGCTGTCAGCTGTGTACCAACCTGACATCTGCTCAACACAACTGATGGTCCCAACTCCATTAAGAAGGCAAGGAATTCCACCACTGAACCCTGACAGGCACACCTGTGAGGTGAAACCATTTCAGGTGGCTACATCATGAAGCTCATTGAGAAAAGGCCAAAAGTTTTCAGCACTGTGAACAAAGCAAAGTGTGGCTACTTTCAGGAATCCAAAATACTGCTACATAATTCCATATATTTTGCTCCATATATTTGATGGAGCAAAATATATGGAGCAGAGAAACAACATTAAATGAGAAGGTGTGTCCAAACTTTTGACTGGTCATTGTGGATAAAGAAAATATTTTCAGCTGACAGACTACAGTGACTTGCCCAACACAGCTAGCTACAGCAGCAATGCCATAGTGGCAACAGCCTCACCCAAACTGGACAGTTTAACAATGACCACATACATCTCTTCATGGCCATAGTTAACATTACAAACATGATGCTATACCAAGTCAGTGTAAAAATATTAGGGTTGAAGTAGAACAGAACAATTGTAGCATGAACAGAGTTTCTAATGCACTTTTATCTCATTCAGTCTATGATAAGAACTGTGCCTGTTTTACAGCCCTTAATTAGTATTAATATTCAGTTCCTGATTAACGAGGCAGTGAATGTATATTAATATAATATACTGATTACAACATCGGGAGCTAATACCGTATATGACTATGAAATGTCAAGGGAATACCAACCTTGGTGAGATGTCACAACCCTGCCGCATGAAAGCACCCAAAGAAAACCAAAGAGAATTAAAGATCCCAAACTCATTGGTGGATTCAGTGGTTAATGGCAAGGCTCCATCTTCTGGCTCCTCAAGCGTCCATTCATAAGGGCTGAACCTGGATACCTACAGCAGCAAAGCATTAGAATGTCAACAGAAATACACAAATTACATAGATTGTTATAACAGGGTTTTCTAAAAGTTTGCAAAAAACAAGGCATTTCATTTTTTCCACTGTTTCAAAGAGCCCAGCCACAAAGTAGGTGCCTAGGCTGTGAAGAGGAGCTTCTGTCTAACTATACTGCCATAAAAAGACACAATTGCTCTTTAAGAAATGACACATTTTTAACTAAACTGCTCCTCTGTAGTGTACCTCCTCGTTGTTAAATCAGATTACATGTAATCAATTGATCATAAATATAAAATCTTTCTGAATCGAAGCAAGTTTCTAGTTTTCTATTAAATTAACCCTAAAGTTGAGGCAAGGAAGGTTGGGCTTCAAACTTGAACTACACTTTTTGAGACATAATACATTAGTCTCAATAAGTGTCAGTAGGTATTATGTCACTTATTTCAAACATAGTATTTATGCCTTCTTTTAACATAACCATATTAGGCACTGATACTTATGAAAACAGGATAGCACCTAAAAGAGGATTTCAACAAAGCATGCAAATTCATAATAGCAGGCTTACTTACCAGAAAGAGAACAACACTAACTCCTATGTAGGCAAAGACAATGCACATCCAGATTTCATAGGCCAGTGGGTCCAGAAAGGAGAAAACACCTGGTTTGGATTTTTGCGGCTTTTTAATCATGATGGAGATTCCCAAAGACATGAAGGGTTTGGAGAAATCTATCACCTCTTCACGGACAAGAGTGATTGTCAGGGGAGCAATAGCTATATCTGCTTTCTGTTGGAAAGTAGAGACACAGTGACAGGGACAATGTGATTGCTTCATGGACTTGGAAGAGCTGCTGCTACTACAGCGCTTTGGCAGTCGTTGTGATCACATAAGTGATTCTAGCCTACAAGCCACATTTAACTATACAATCATATAGTGTTTAATTCTACACACTGTAAGGACGTTCACCTAACTTTACATCCATATCTCTGGACTGAAGGAGAAAGTACCTGTAGAATACTGGAACATGCACAAAGAAGACTTTAGAGGCATGCACCAGGGGCCACATGCCTGAAACAATAGTTTCTATGATTTTTTTTCCTATGACTTAATGGTGATTTGTGTGATTAACAATTCAAGTACAGGTAAAATTTAAGATTATAATGGACCATAAGTTCCTAGAGCTCCAGATTTTTTCCTAGAGAACCAGCGAGAAGCACACATCATTCCAGGCATAGCAGATGGCCCAGTCAGTGATTGAGGTCAAGGGTCATGCCGTTTGGGCTCCTACTGGTCACCTCGAGAGGATTCCAGAACCACAGCAATAACCACGAAGGGGTTGGCGGAAATCCAGAAGGACCAGACTAAGAAGGCCAGAAGCCCTGACTTGGCTGAGTCAGAGAAACACCCAGACCTCAAAAAGGGGGCAGAATAATCCCCCGGTCTGTGGAAAAAGACCTCATGGTGGTCCACCCATGAGGTTAAAGTAAGAAGAGGAGAAGAGCACAGAGAATTGCCCGTCCCAGAAGATTAGTTGTTTAAATGTAAAGAAGGTCAAAAGCCCTTTAGACAGAGTTTCTAGTTTGAGCACAAAGGTGGAAGCTGAAAAGTAATGGGAGGTCTGAGAGTATTAGCTTTACTAATAGTTTGTGTGATTTTTATGTTATGTTAATTGCCCGAACACAGTGGTCATCCCACATTTGGTCCAGCCGTTAAAGGGGGACAGACTGTCCAGAGAGGGAAAGCGCGACAACTAAGAGAACTGACAGATACTGGGTATAGAAATATCAACCTGGGGTTAGATTGGCTAATTCAAAATATAAAGGAACAAAAGGTGTCAGACTGTGTGGCGTGCGTAGCCACCCGCCCACACCTGTTCACCGAACCTGGCCCTGTCTATTCAAATGACACGCGGGGATTTGGTTGTGTGCTTATAATAACCAGAAGTGCAATTCCACCAATTGATAATAAAACTACTCCGGGACCTTTTACCCGAAGAAACGCTAACTATACCTGTTTTGATTTTACAGTGAGCAGCAAGGGAAGTCAGAAGTATGACGTAGGAGAGATCCCAGCGGACTGGTGTACGGTGGTGTATCCAGCCCAAGGGAATGCCTCCAGGGGTAAACATGACATAAATTGGCCCGTGGGCAAGAGCGGGTTTGTACTATTATGCTGGGTAAAAAGGGGGTAAGGGTCTCAGGAAACAGGGCAAGGCAGCTCACAGCCCAGTGTAGATGCAAGGTGCTGTTCTGGACGTACACTTACTTGTTTGACTTATTTGTGGGGTTTTTAACATATATGGATGCAATAGGGGTGCCTAGGGGAGTAGCAGCATCAGAAGTATGGTGACCTTCTTTCGAAGGTCAAAAGGGGGAATTGTTGAAAATATATCATGAAGCAGTATTTCAGCAAAGGCCATATTAACCCAGCCGCTAATAAAATGTGCTAGATCATAGGGTATTACCAGAAGTGCTTTGATTGTAATTGCATACGTGCTTGCACAGCGACAGTCAGAACAGGATGGACTCAGGATGTGTCATTTACTATTATAAGACTCATAACGAGAACAACAGGAAACAGGTGGGGGTGAAAGGCAGTTAAGATAGATTTCTGAGTAATTGTAGAAGATCACCAAAAAAGGAATCGTGTCTAGCTGTCACTAACTGTAACTGATGCATGTTATGTTATCTGCTTATGCACGAAGGGGCGTGAACCCTGACATATAAAACTGTGTATCAAAGTGCTTCCTCTTTGAGAACTACACGGAAGGTGGTATTGTGTACATCTCCCTTGCATGCAAGCTAAATAAATAATTGTGGATTGACTAGACCTGCTCTGAGTATTGGTTGTTTGTTCTCAACCCAACATCAAAGAATTCGGGACAACTTCATGACCCAATAGCCTATTTTGAATGGAGGGGAGAGTAGGGAACTGTCTGTTGGTCTGGGTTCTTGTTACAAAAGATAAGAATATAGTGTGAACAGGAACAAAACAATAAATCTGGGCGATGAAGCTGGAATCCACCCCATCCTCTCCATTTTATCTATAAAATGGGGGATTGGATGGTATTAAATGGTTATTTGAGTCTCATCCAAGAATCTCATGTAATGAATTTGTTGAAAAATACGTTGTAACTCACTAAATTACTAAAGTTATTACACAGTGTTAGAGATGAAACCCCAACAATCAGCTAATCTTATATGAGGGAATTTTCTGAACTGGTGCTACATAAAGCTTAATTTTCCAGATTTTTCAGACTGCCTCCTCTAACTTAAATGATCGGAGTGTTTGGTCAGTTACTCAGATCTTTAATGAATGTTATTAATTACTATTAATACCAATTTAATCTAATTAAAAGTAAAGAAAATTTCAAGTTTAAAGTGTCATTCACACTGCAGGACGTGCAGCTGCAGTTGGTTGATGTCCACAAATTTCCAGGCATTTGGTTAAATGTGCTCATGCAATTCTAAGAGAGAGGCTCAGCAGAGATAAAATCTAGTACTTAACAATTTCTATTCCATGTCTTAAGTAATATTTATAAACTTTGCTTTGAACATGGTTTTCACACACCATTTTTGTTTTGCACTACCACCAATATTTAATTTGTCTCATGCTCAAGTTAAATAAAACATTCTGCTGTTTATTGTGCCTGTGTAAAGTCTTACCCCATATACCAGCTCTCCAACCATACCATTCCAGATTTTGGTTTCAGCATCTCTTGCTCCATATTTGCCATCTCCCACAATCCTCAGCTGGTAGCGTATCCCACAGTGCTTTGCAATCTCCGCAGCCAGGTCGACACAGTAACCTTGCATCAGTACAAACAGCCAAACAACAAAGTCGCTTATATGAGATACAAGAGTAGTGTGTAATTGAATATCACATATCTTAATATCAAATTTACTCTAAATTAACGGCACCTTATGTGTCTTGAAAAAGTTTTAAAAGTAAGGAAAAACATATGCTATTGTGGTATCATTGAGCTATCTTCATGGCACATACTTCAAACAACAAATTATTTTCATTAATACTTCAAGTAGAGGAATGAATAATGAAAGGTTTTATATGCAGAATGCTATACACACTGGTTGCCACTCACATGGTGCTACTTTAAATGGTGGCAGTAGCATTTGTATGTAATCTATAAATCCAATCCAACTTTATTTATATAGCATTTTAATATATATAAACAAAAAAAAAAAACCACCCAGCACGCCCCTGCGGGCGGTTTATCCTTCAAGCTCGGGTCCTCTACCAGAGGCCTGGGAGCTTGAGGGTCCTGCGCAGTATCTTAGCTGTTCCCAGGACTGCGCTCTTCTGGACAGAGATCTCCGATGTTATTCCCGGGATCTGCTGGAGCCACTCGCCTAGCTTGGGAGTCACCGCACCTAGTGCTCCGATTACCACGGGGACCACCATTACCTTCACCCTCCACATCCTCTCAAGCTCTTCTCTGAGCCCTTGGTATTTCTCCAGCTTCTCGTGTTCCTTCTTCCTGATATTGCTGTCATTCGGAACCGCTACATCGATCACTACGACCGTCTTCTTCTGTTTGTCTACCACCACTATGTCCGGTTGGTTAGCCACCACCATTTTGTCCGTCTGTATCTGGAAGTCCCACAGGATCTTAGCTCGGTCATTCTCCACCACCCTTGGGGGCATCTCCCATTTTGACCTCGGGACTTCCAGGTTATACTCGGCACAGATGTTCCTGTACACTATGCCGGCCACTTGGTTATGGCGTTCCATGTATGCCTTGCCTGCTAGCATCTTGCACCCTGCTGTTATGTGCTGGATTGTCTCTGGGGCATCTTTACACAGCCTGCACCTGGGGTCTTGCCTGGTGTGATAGACCCCAGCCTCTATGGATCTTGTACTCAGAGCTTGTTCTTGTGCTGCCATGATTAGTGCCTCTGTGCTGTCTTTCAGTCCAGCTTTGTCCAGCCACTGGTAGGATTTCTGGATATCAGCCACCTCCTCTATCTGCCGGTGGTACATACCGTGCAGGGGCCTGTCCTTCCATGATGGTTCCTCGTCTCCCTCCTCTTTCTTGGGTTTCTGCTGCCTGAGGTATTCACTGAGCACTCGGTCAGTTGGGGCCATCTTC
This sequence comes from Maylandia zebra, assembly GCF_041146795.1. NCBI lineage: Eukaryota > Metazoa > Chordata > Actinopteri > Cichliformes > Cichlidae > Maylandia > Maylandia zebra. The sequence goes on from NC_135172.1 coordinate 6,931,040, forward strand.
CCAATGTATTCTTGGATGTTCGTTGTCTCATCCTGGACTGTGGTGCTGACACTCACCAGTCCCTGGCCCCCTTCCTTCCGCTTAGCATACAGCCTCAGGGTGCTGGACTTGGGGTGAAACCCTCCATGCATGGTAAGGAGCTTTCTTGTCTTTATGTCAGTGGCTTCTATCTCCTCCTTTGGCCAGCCTATTACCCCAGCAGGGTACCTGATCACGGGCAGGGCGTACGTGTTGATGGCCCGGATCTTGTTCTTACCATTCAGCTGACTCCTCAGGACTTGCCTGACCCTCTGCAGGTACTTGGTGGTTGCAGCCTTTCTAGCGGCCTCTTCATGGTTCCCATTTGCCTGCGGGATCCCCAGGTACTTGTAACTGTCCTCTATGTCTGCAATGTTGCCTTCTGGTAGTTCAATCCCCTCAGTTCTGACTACCTTCCCTCTCTTTGTTACCATCCGACTACACTTCTCCAGTCCGAACGACATTCCAATGTCATTGCTGTATAGCCTGGTAGTGTGGATCAGTGAATCGATGTCTCGTTCACTCTTGGCATACAGCTTGATGTCATCCATGTACAGGAGGTGGCTGACAACTGCTCCGTTCCGTAGTCGGTATCCGTAGCCAGTCTTGTTAATGATCTCACTGAGGGGGTTCAGGCCTATGCAGAACAGCAGTGGGGACAGAGCATCTCCTTGGTAGATCCCGCACTTGATGGTGACTTGTGCTATGGGCTTGGAGTTGGCCTCTAGTGTTGTACGCCACATCCCCATTGAGTTCCTGATGAAGGCTCTTAGGGTCCCATTGATCTTGTACAATTCTAGGCATCCAGTATCCAGCTGTGGGGCATCGAGTCATAGGCCTTCTTGTAATCAATCCAGGCAGTGCACAGGTTGGTCAGTCTGGTCTTGCAGTCTCGGCTGACTGTTCTGTCTACTAGTAGCTGGTGTTTTGCGCCTCTGGTATTCTTGCCAATTCCTTTCTGTGTCCCACTCATGTATTGACCCATGTGCCTGTTCATCTTAGCCGATATGATGCCTGACAGGAGCTTCCATGTAGTACTGAGGCAGGTTATTGGTCGGTAGTTGGAGGGGACCGGTCCCTTCTTGGGGTCCTTGGGGATCAGGACCGTCCGACCTTCGGTTAGCCATTCCGGGTGTCTCTCGTTAACTAGCAGCTGGTTCTTTTGTGCTGCCAGACGCTCGTGGAGTGCAGTCAGCTTCTTTAGCCAGTAGGCGTGAACCATGTCGGGCCCTGGTGCTGTCCAACTCTTCATACTGGAGACCCTTTCTTGGATATCTGCCACTGTGATGGTTACTGGACCCTGTTCAGGGAGGTCGCTGTGGTCTGCCCTCAGATCCACTAGCCACTGAGCATTGCCGTTATGGGTTGCATCCTTCTCCCATATGCTCTTCCAGTATTGCTCCATCTCCAGCCTTGGTGGTGCTGTTCTCTTATTATTGTTCCCTTGCCACTGAGAGTACACCTTTGCTGGTTCTGTGGAGAACAGCTGGTTTATTCTCCTGCCTTCTGTCTCTCTGGTGTACCTCCTCAAGCGGCTGGCCAAGGCTGTGAGTCTTTGCTTGGCAGTTTCCAAGGCCTCAGGTATGGACAGCTTGCTGTATTTCTTATGCACCTTCTTTGTCGCACCTTTCTGCAACTCCGTTAGTTGGCTAACCTCCCTCCGTGCTACTTTGATCTTGCCCTCTAGCCTCCTTCTCCATGGAGGGTACTGCCCCTTGTGGCTGTTCAACTTGTAGCCAAGCATCTCACTGATCACTGCTGCCGTATTGTAGATCAGCTTGGGGTAATGTGCTCACGTTTGCGTGTCCTTGTCAGCAGGTGAGCAGCAGTATTCTGGACCATTTGCAAGCGTGATTGTGAAGCCTGATCAATACCAATATAAAGCGCATTACAATAATCAAGGCGAGTGGGCACAAATGCGTGTAAAACTCTCTCGAAGTCATAAAAAGAAATAAAAGGTTTGACTTTAGAAAGCTGCCTCAACTGAAAAAAGCTATTTCTCACCACTGTATTTATTTGTTTGTCCATTTTAAGAGCTGTGTCAATTGTTACTCCAAGGTTGGAAACAATTGGTTTCACACAGGAAGTGAGAGGACCCAAGTCAGATGGAGGCACACCAGGGCCACTCGGCCCAAATATAATGACCTCTGTCTTCTTTTCATTAAAATTAAAAAAATTCAGAGCCAGCCATGCTCTGATATCTTTAAGACATTCTAAAATAGGCCTGAGGGGGTTAGGGTCATTGTGTTTCAGGGGTAAATAAATTTGACAGTCGCCTGCATAAAAATGATATGGAATTTTATGTTTTTTAATAATATGGCCAAGGGGAAGTAAATACATGCTAAAAAGAAGGGGCCCAAGGATGGATCCTTGGGGTACACCACATGGGAGGGGGGCGGAAGATGAATAAAATTTACCAAGTGAGACAGAGAAACTTCTGTCAGACAGGTATGACTTGAACCACTCCAAGGCAGTGCCTCTAATTCCAACATGATGTTCTAGGTGAGAAATCAAAATGTTTTTGTAAACTGTTGCCACTCCTCAACCTCGGCCGTAGTCCTCGGTGAGTTAAAATAGGAACAGTCTGGCGGTAATAGTTCCGAGAAAGCGCTTAACTCACCGTCACTTAGCCAGGTTTCTGTCACACAGAGGAAATCCAGATTATGAGAAGTGAAGAAATCCTTCAATATGAACGTTTTATTTGCTAACAACTTAGCGTTACCCAGAGCAATCCGGGTAGGGTCCATCATTGCGGTGACAGCCATCCAAGAAACCTGTTTCACTGGATTCTGCGAATTTACTCCACCGCAGCGAAGACGAGGTAAGAGAAGGCGGGGACGCAGGATCTCCTCAGCCGAGCTGACAACAGGTACCAGCTAGGTGGCAATAGGTTCCAGGAAGCAACGGGGGATGAAACGCCAGTGCAAAGGTCGGATTTCCGCCAGAGTGCATTGGGAAACTGTTCTGTCTCTGCCAGATGAAAAACCTAAATATGATTTCAATTTCACTAACAGCCCGCTGCGTTTTCTCCGACGTTTAAAGCGCTTCTTATGAGATGGGGTAGGGGTGTAGCCTAGGTGAGCCGGTACTCCAGAGAGTAGCGGAGGTGGGAAAAAGTCCTGTCCATCAGCGCTAGTCCTTACCAGTTTCTCTGTGGCAAGTCGAATATTTAAGAGAGTTTCACGATTGTAGATCAGTAGAGAGTCAGCGTTGTTCAATAAAAGTGACAAAAACAATATAAACACGCAGAGCAAAAGTGGATCCGACAGCCATGGACGGCGAGCCATGCACTCCGGCGCCATCTTGGATGTAGGACTTGGCTCTACTTTACTTTACATCTTAATGCATGCGCCATCATCCAGGCAAGGAAATCCCAAAGGTTGATTCTGTCCATGTGGACGTAGTGTTGTCATTTAGATAAATGCTTCATCACTCATCCAAGTGACACTTTCTCCCACTGAAAACACTACGTCCACATGGACAGAATCAACCTTTTGGGATTCTGTACTGAACGTCCAGTTTCAGTCAGTCTCAATACAGAATACTGATATGACAATTTTGGTCTAGATTTTTTGGTTTAAATAACAAATAAAACGTTTTACTGTACTGTAAATAACTTTTCAAACATTTTTTATGAGTATCATATAGACATATAGTACCTGATGTAACGTACCTTCATAACGGTCATTGTCTTGAAACAATTCAGCATTCTTCTTTAGCATCACATACGGTGCTTCCTATATACACAAACACATTGAAATGTTAACAATACAGTAGACTGGAGTATGAATGTGTGTGAGTATAGATAGAAAGCACTTAAAGGCATAAAATAGGTGCTTGTGTAAATGAGTGAATGAGTGCTCAGAGTAGTATCTTGCCCAAGGATGTTTGGCATGCAGCAGCCAGGAATCAACCAACAGTCTTCCAATTAGTAGATGAAAAGAACACTAAATAATACAGAATACTGAAATAAAATGCAAGATTATTAAAAATGCTAACTAGAATCCCCTAAACATCTCCAAAACTCAAAACCCTGGATCTAAACCCATGGCACTGTTTGTAACACAGTGGACCATCTCTTAAATTAGATCTCACTTTGTTGTTGTGAGATCATGCAAAATCTTGATGCTGTGTAAAAAATGTACAGACCAATCTCAAAGTAACATTTTACAGCAAAACTCTTAGAGAAGATTGTCTTCAGCTTCTTAAAAACAACATCCTTGAAAGAAATTCAGTCAGCATCACAATACTATGACTGTGTATTAGGTTACAAATTACATCTTAAAAACTGCTTGTATGGTGAATGTTCTAGTCTTGCACTACCTCACATAAGTTCAGCATTTCATACAACAGGACATCAAATTCTGGCTGCAGCACTGGGACGGTGTCTGGGACATCTCTGTGGTGGTTTAGACAAACTGTAAGTTTTTTGTTTCCATTGGTGACCGCAGGTCTGTGTAGTCTGGACTGAACTGTGGAGTCCCCCAGGGGACCTATCCTTTTTTCGATTATTTATGGTACCATTTGGTCACAATATACAGAGATACAACATTTCATTCGACTGTATCAAGAAGACTGAGATCCCTCAGCTCAGCTCCAACCAGAAATTAAGTAAATTAATTTAGTAACTCCAGCCTTTGTGGGTGTTATAATGTAACACAGAGCGACAGAGTTTTATGTATGCACTTTCAATGGGCAGTTATTCCTGCTGCAATCAAATCAGAAACCTGATCAAAACATAATCAAGAATTAACAAGCTGAATAATTTAATTTAAGGTGAATAAGAACATAATCATTACAATGAAATAATTCTAATGTTAAGAATTTGTTTTCTGTGCAGATGTGACCTTGAGCTCTGTGTGTGTGTGTGTAAGGAGTTAGACTAAACAATTGTCTGGGTGTGAGTAGAGTAGGCAGAAAGACAGAGAAATAGAAAGGTTTTTTTTTTTTTTAATCATGAACAACCAGAAAAAGTCGTTTTAAATGTAATGTGACTGCAGATCTTAACAGGTGTTAAAAAGAGAAGACAAGAAAAACAGATTTTTGGACAAAAAGAAGTAATCAGAAATGAAAAATACATAGAATGATAGAGGGAAACCACATATTTCTTTTTAACATGATAAGAAATCATGTTGGTATTATGCAAACTGAAGTATAGTGTTGAATAAACATGACAATTGTAATAAAATAACTTTTGCTATAGAGAATGAGGGGAGGGGAGGGGAGAAAGAGAAGAGGGAGAACCTCCCTCTTTTGTGAGGTTGTTATAGAATATTCTCCCTTTAAAAATTAAAAGATCTGTCACGGACCCGGCTCCGGGGACTCAGGGTCCGTGAGCAGTGTGGACTATTATTTCTATTATTTGATGTGTGTGTCTTCTGCACGATGCTGTCATGTCTATGTTCCACATGTTGTATGTGTAGGCAGGGTGTGTGTGTATATGTGTGTTTCTGCGGGTGTAGCCATAGCTGGACTGGCCATCGGGCATACCGGGCATTTCTGGTGGGCTGATGGTGATTTTTCGTTTTTATGGGCCGATGGTTTTTGTTTTGTTTTTTTTCGTTTTTTTCCCGTAACGGTATAAACACTGAAAGGTGGTGGATTGGCCAGATGCTGGGAGATGTGTAAAAATAACTCAGTTGTTTGGTGGTGGTTATTGCGGAGCTTCCACAGATTCAGTAACATTAGCAAGTGGTGGAGGCCAGCAGATGCAACACGCTGGCAGGTGGATGACGGAAAGGCAGGAGGAGCAGAGACCCGAGGCGGTGAATTGAACTTCAGGTAAGAAGTTATGAGCTGCAGTCTATCTGGGTCAGATATAAACCAAGTTTAGGTGGAGTTTATTTTCATTATGCTGACTTTTTACAGTCAGTTACAATAACTCGTACTGCGTACTAGCTAGCATGACGGAATTTCTATACAGCTGGGCGGGTGCTATGATGTTAATGATGTTGAACTTGTTTTATCTTATTTTATTTATAACTTCTTACCTGAAGTTCAGTTCACCTGACACTCTCGGACCAGCGGCCGCTTTGGGTCTCTCCTCTTGCCTCCCTTTTCCTTCATCCACCTGCTGGCTTCCACCACTTGCTAATGTTATTGAATCTGTGGAAGCTCCGCGATAGCCACCACACAAAGTAACGAATAACGAGCCTATCTAAATTCCAGTAACGAGTAACGCGTTCCCGGTTTTGGCATAATAACTAGTTACCGAGCTCGTTACCACAATAATAACGTAGTTACTGTAAGACGCAACACCTGCACAAACAAACACATGGACATGCAAGTTCGTAACAAACGCGTTACTTAATAACGCGTTAGTCCCAACACTGCTGAATGCTTTCGGCAGATTTCCATGTGTACATCTGTAATGTCTGTATCATACAAGGCTTGAATAATCTGGTCCCATTTTATCTTAAAGACCTCATAGTACCATACTATTCCAATACAGCACTTCACTCTCAGACTGCTGATGTACTTGTGGTTCCTAGCGTATTTAAAAGTAGAATGCAAGGCAGAGCCTACAGCGTTCATGCCCCTCTTCTGTGGAACAAGATCCCAGTTTGGAATCAGGAGACAGACAGCCTCTTCAAAATTTCATGCTATTTTTTCACATTTTGGATCATCTTTACTACTGCACTATTAGAGAATAGAAGACAGAAAACGTTTGACATTGACTGACATGGTCAATTGTAACTCTATTCATGGGTTACCAGTATCGTTGTAACGATGACAGTCTTATTTTCCATTCCCATTGTGTCATTTGGGTAAAGGTCTGACTTTGTCAGAACCATCTTATCCACCTCATTCCAATACCCAATCTGTGAACAGACACAAGTAAGGTTATGCAAATATCTTGCACATACAAGCTAGAAAATGTGTTCTAATGATACATATTATGGCAACCTGATGTTTTAGTTACCTTAACAGGTCCATTGTTCCTAAGCTCCATGATTGTCACCGAATAGTTGATCCTTTTCCCGTACTGGTCAAACTGTATATTCCCTGTTAAACCATCTACATGCACCTGCATACACATTATTTGAATTATTAATGGCACAGCTTAAGAATGAAATTCAGTCAATTAAATTACAAAAATTAAAATGAAAATAGGCACTTTCTGGATCTCATGCACACCCACACCTCATGCACACCTGGTGGCTATAGTAGGATAAGTTAACAAAGGGAAACCCTACTTTTGGTCATCTTCACTGGTACCTTCACCACACACTACTTCCACTCAAACAAATGACTGATTGTGTTGCTAGAACAATTTTCAAATGATTATATTTTCAATTATATTTTCAAACATTAAATTTTAATAGCTTTTGACAAGTAACCAAATAAAAGACAGCAAGATTTTTCAACAACATCTCTGATCTAAACTCTTACACCTAGCTTTTATGATTTCTTCTTTGTGCATTCAAACTAAAGACATTCAAATCCTTTTTACCTGTTTGAGGGCACGCTCAATTTCCACCCCTTGCGCCCAGGGCACTGCTGGATTAGCTAGACAGTCCCCACTGTTGCCACGACGACTTATATCTATTCTTTGCTTGTGCAGGAATCGGAATGCCTCAGTCATCACATGGACTGCATCATAGGTGAGGGCTGAAGTATACTGAAGGACAAAAATAATGGCAAAAAATATAGTTTGGGGACATTTTACTTCATTTAACAGTTGCAATAAAGGCAATGCTGCAAGGGACCAACTGGCCAGGTGTCCAACCAGGGAGCTGTCTCTTAAGGAATTCTAACCTATGTCAAAATGTCTGATGTTGACTGTGAATCTCATAGAATTAACACGAAATTTCAGGTGATTGGATCAGTTTGAAAGGCAAAAGGCACCTGCAGGTGACGACGTATCGTCGACATTGTTGTGTTTGTTGGGGAGAAAACTTAGAAACATACAGTACAGCACTTCAGAGTCACACTGACAGCGATTGAAGATTTATGGAAATTTGACAAGCTGAACGCATTCTGTACTGTCAGGAGACACGGCGCAAGATTGACTGATATTAAAAAAAAGCATGCAAAATTGCAAACACAAAAAAAAAAATATGCGAAACAGCGAGACTGCAAATGGTGAACCATGATATAGCAAGGGACCACTCATCAAGCATCAGCCAGATCTTTCTAACATAGGTTAGAATTCAAGGGATGAAACTATGACAAGGTTTCATCCCTTGTCATAGTACAGACTACATATGGCATGAACTAACGAGCCTCCAAGCTGACATTTTTTATGTTGAATGTGGTGCAGTATTTTATTTGCCAGCTAAAAAGAAGGCAAAGAAGCTCTCAAACCCATTGATCATTTTCATATATGCCTCAGTCTAGCCTGAAATCTTCTAGAATTCCCTAGAAGTGCTACAGGTGTGACTTTTAATTTTAATGCACACCTAAGTCATGTACAACTCACTTTGATTAACTCAAGCTGTATGTATTATACTTGTTTATGTATTATACTAAAGATTACTTGATATTAGAATACATTTTTGCTGGCCTGATTCTTAGACCATCTCCCGGCAATCTTAATCCATTTCTTATAGCATATAACTTTTGCTGAAATAACTAAAACTCCACTAAATTAAACAAAAAAAAGATTGTTGGATGTCCAAATCTTACTCTAATCCTTATATCAGCTCCAGGATACTCCTTTTCTTCCAAAGCCTCCCATCGCTGATCAAACTTTGCCACCACAGGATCATCAAAATCTACAATCTGAAAGCCAGACACATTTGCACCTCCATACTGGATTTTAGAGAGGTCACCATCCACAAAACCCTGGAACAAGATCAACAAAATATACAATTACTGAAATTTACAAAAAGTTTATTTAATACTAATATGCAAACACTATTTTCTTCTCTGCTAAGATCTCATGCAGAGCAAATGATGTGCCTCCAGCTATTTTTCAGAGATTTACTTAGAGCAAAGGTGTTAAACATAAGGCCAGAATCAGCAACATCTAAAAATACTGTTGAATGACACTGAGAATAGTCACAAAAGCAATCTAGTCCGCATGCCAATAGAGAAACGAGATATGGAATGAGTTATGACTAGTATACTCAGCAACTACTGCTCTATTATATAAATTGCAGTAGTGCAAGCAAAAGGTAGTCTTCTCACAGCATGTCTAAATGTGACTGCCTGCTTTAGGATCCCAGTTACTAAGTGTAAACCTGTTATTAGATCCTAATCTAAACTGAGTTATGTAAACCGTCGTTATTGTTAAACAGTCATACATAAATGGCCTGCAGTACATACATAAATATACTTGGTCAGCCTCATTTAAAGACTGGAAAATGACTCACCAAGTTTGCGATGATATAGTGATATCCTTTCACGTGCCTGCCTATAGTGATCACCTGGTGAATAAGAGGAAGAGGTTATGTCAGCAATAAACAACAATTTTAAATGGTTAACAGGTTAATTATCCTAACCCAGAAAGAAAAACTAGATGCTTCAATTCACTGGAAAAAAAAATCATAATTTTTGGAGATACATGGTATGTAATTTTATTTATATAACACTTTTCTACTCTTACTAACCAGTCATAGAACATCACATTTTCAAATTCAAATTCAAATTCAAATTCAAATTTTATTTGTCACGTACACAGTCATACACAGTACGATATGTAGTGAAATGCTTGGACAACTGCTCGTGACCTAAAGAAAACAAAAAAGGAAAGGCTATGAATAAGATAGGAAATAAATATGAAAAATTAAAAAGGGTAAATTTAACTAGGAAGGAATAAAATATAAATTAAGGTTAAAAATGAAATAACTGTACAACACAAATTAGAATGAAGGGTAAATTTAACTGGGAAGAATAAGATAAAATATATAAATTAAAGTTGAAAATAAAATAACTGTACAACAAAATACACAATACACAATATAGAACTATATAAGAATGTATGAAGAAATCTAAATATAAATAAATATATACACAATAACAGCAGCTGTACAAGTATTAACCGGAAATGAAGAATGTAGTGACCAGTGTTGTGCAAAACCAAAGTCCAGAAAGTCCAGTGTGTGTGTAAGAACCATATGTGTGGGTCAGTACTGTGTGGTGGTGTGATTGAGAGACCGTATCGCCTGCGGGAAGAAGCTCCTCCTCAGTCTCTCTGTGTTGGTCTTCAGGGAGCGGAATTGCTTTCCTGACCTCAACAGAGAGAACAGTCTGTTGTTGGGATGGCTGAGGTCCTTCACGATCTTCCTGGCCTTGGTCCAGCACCGCCTGCTGTAGATTGAGTGCAGGTCAGGGAGCTCGGAGCGGATGGTGCGCTCAGCTGACCGCACAACCCTCTGTAGAGCTCGTCTGTCCTGCATGGTGCTGTTCCCGAACCAGGTTAAGATGTTTCCCGCCAGGATGCTCTCTATGGTGCACGAGTAAAAGTTCCTGAGCACCTTGGAGGGCAGTTGGAAGTCTCTCAAGCGTCTGAGGTGGTAGAGACGCTGTCGGGCCTTTTTCACCACGGTGTTGATGTGACAGGACCATGACAGGTCCTGCGTGATGTGAACTCCGAGGTATTTGAAGCTGTCCACTCTCTCCACTGGGCACTCGTTGATGACGGGGGTCTGGTAGTTCCTCTCCTGCTTAGTGCTGAAGTCCACTATCAGCTCCTTTGTCTTACTGACGTTTAGAAGGAGGTTGTTCCTCTGGCACCAGTTCTCCAGATTCCTAATCTCCTTCAGGTAGGCCGTCTCGTTGTTATCAGAGATCAGGCCCACCACGACGGTGTCGTCAGCAAACTTGATGATGGTGGTGGAGCTGGTAGTGGCCACACAGTCATATGTGTACAAAGAGTACAGCAGGGGGCTCAGAACACACCCCTGGGGGGCTCCAGTGCTGAGAGTGGTGGAGGCTGAGACATGTCCGCCCATCCTTACTGCCTGTGGTCTGCCAGTTAGGAAGTTGGAGATCCACTGACACATAGATGAGCTGAGTCCCAGATGCTCCAGCTTGGTGGTGAGTGTGGAGGGAATTATGGTGTTAAATGCAGAGCTGTAGTCTATGAAGAGCATTTTAACATAATTCCCCCTTCTAGTGTCCAAGTGAGTGAGTGATGTGTGGAGGAGATGAGAGATGGCATCGTCTGTGGAACGATTTGGACGGTAAGCGAACTGTAGTGGGTCCAGTGTGTCTGGTAGTGAAGAAATGATGAAGTCTCTGACCAGGCGTTCAAAGCACTTCATCACTACTGAGGTGAGGGCTACAGGGCGATAGTCATTGAGAGAAGCAGGGTGGGGTTTCTTCGGGACGGGAACAATGATGGACCCTTTGAAGCATGTGGGGATCACCGACTGAGGTAAAGAGATGTTGAATATCTCAGTGAACACAGGAGCTAGCTGGTATGCGCAGTCTCTTAGGATACGACCTGGGATGCCGTCTGGTCCTGCTGCTTTCCTGGTGTTCACTCTCTTGAAGGCTCTCCTTACTTCATGCTCGGAGATGACGAGCACGTTTCCGGTGCTGGCAGTATCTTCCTGTCTGCAGCCGTTAGCGCCGCTAACACTGGCATTGTTGGAGACCTTAGCTGCAGCCTCGAAGTGAGCATAGAAAGTGTTCAGCTCGTCTGCCAGAGTCACGGCCGCGTTCGTCATACCGGTTGTTGGTGCTTTATAGTCCGTTATTGTCCTTAGTCCCCGCCACAGGCTCCTAGAGTCACTCTGTTGGAGTTGTGACTCTAGTTTCCTCCCGTAGCGCTGCTTCGCCTCTTTCACCGCCCTCCGCACGTTATATGACGCGGCTTTGTATGGGTCCATGTCCCCCGTCATGAGTCCCGTGTTGTAGGCAGCGGTGCGGGATCTCAGAGCGTCGCGGATGGTTTTATCCACCCACGGCTTCTGGTTGGGAAACGTTGTGATAGTCTTTGTCTCCACGGTATCATCCGCTAGTTTCCCGATGAATCCCACAACCGCTTCCGTAAACACGTTGACGTCATCGTCGGAGCTGTTTCTGAACATGCCCCAGTCTGCGTCATCGAGTGCGTCCTGTAACGCGGCCACCGATTGATCCGTCCAGCGCGCGACCTTCCTCTGAACCTGTGCTTTCAAGGAGCACTTTATTGTATTGTCACCTTTCTCCCTTACTATATGTCAATAGACCTCTCTGCATGGAATCATACTTGTTATTAATCTCTGGCTCTCTTCCACAGCATGTCTTTTGTCCTGTCTTCCTTCTCTCACCTAATCGGTCAGGACAGATGTCCACCCCTCCCTGAGTCTGCTTCTGCTGGAGGTTTCTTCCTGTTAAAAAGGAGTTTTTCTTTCCCACTGTTGCCAAAGTGCTTACTTGTAGAGGGTCATATGATTGGGTTCTTCTCTGTATGTATTATTGTAGGATCTACCTTACAATCCAAAGAGTTTAATTTTGGTCTCTTTCTGACCAGACTGTACTCTCAGTATTTCACAGGCTTGCCTAAATGTTGTTCAGAACCTTTAAGCATGCTTCAACATGTTTTTTCTTCAGCAATGAATACTTGAATGGTGAGCGTGCATACTGGCCATGTTGGTTGAGTGCACTACTTATTGTTTTCTTTTAAATAGTACCTGCTGATTTCAAGTCTTTCTGTAGCTCTCTTCAACTGGTCCTGCCTCTTAGACAACTCTCCAAAAGTGCTCACTGGGACCTTAAGTTGTTTAGAAATTTTTCTGTAACCAATGCCATTAGCTGGTGATTTCAGCCGGTGTCACGACTTTCTATCTGTGTCATTTCTTATTATTACACATAATTTATGGACATATATGATCTGATTTCTTTGCATGTATGGATTAGAGTGTTACAGACATCTGGTCATGTCATGTCATGTCAATAGCACGTTTAGAAATATATCTATTTAAAAAATTGGTTTTGTCTTCATTACATTTTACATTACATTTTACCAGGTGAATATTTCCCCAAAATGCAAAAAGAAAATATTTTTAACATGAAATTCTTAGCCACAAACATGTATGTGTTTTAAACCTAACCTGAATTATAAGACAGCTCTGGGGCAGTAGGTCGGGAAGGTATTGAAGATGAAACAAATGCTCATATTTAACAATTTTTTTCTCAGTTATTATGCAAGTAAATGTGGATACTCCAAAATTTGTTTCTTTTCAGATTAAACTGCTGATAATTTTATTTTTCTGGTACAAAGTTGAATGAAAATAGAATTTTCATAATTTTCGTAATCTCCATGTTTTATTTTGTATTATTGTGAGATATAACTATCAACAATTCAGAAATTGCCACAAGTTGCATTTTGCAATGAGAAGTTTTTTTTAAAAATTCATGTGTGTTCAAATAATGGATTTTAAAGGAATACTTAATTTTTTAAATATTTTAATTACCCAATGCTTAAACTGTCTTTAGTGTAGCTGCCAAATTACATTTCATGTTCAAGCATTGCTGCAGATTTAAAATTGGAGATGGCTCAGCAGATTTAAAAAAAAAAAAAATTTAAAAAAGAGAGGAAGGCACTCACATCACTTAGTGATGACAACAACATTATCATCCTTCCGGCAGACAAGGGTAGGTGCAGAGTATTGCTAAACCAGAAAGACTATTATGAGAAGATCTTGTCACTACTCAGTGATGAAAATACTTATGAGCCCCTGAAACAAGATCCAGGGAGTGGCTGCAGGAATAGGGTAATAGACTGTCTGAAGCAGTTAGAACAAGACAAGGCTATCGACTACACCAAGTCTGTATGGTTTACCGAAAATACATAAACAGGGTGCACCTTTAAGACCGACTGTCTGCATGATCAACTCTGTCACCTATAACATCTTTAAGTTTCTGGCTTCGATCCTCAACCCACTGGTGGGCAGCTCTGAACTCCACATCCAGAGCACCCTGGATTTTGTTGAGAAGGTGAGAGATGTAATTATGGAGGCAGATGAAACCATGGTCTTGTACAACGTTACATCTCTCTTCACTTGCATCCCAGTCACGGAAGCGTTGGAGATAGTCCGTAAGAGATTACAGGATGACACCAACCTCAGCAACAGGACCACTCTCAGCATCGACCAAGTGTGTTTGCATTTGCAACCGTGTCTTCATTCCACCTACTTCACATACAAGGGTCAGTACTACAGGCAGAAACATGTGTGTGCCATGGGTTCCCCAGTTTCACCCATCGTGGCCAATTTGTACATGGAAGAAGTGGAAAAGAGGGCTTTGCTATCCTACCCTGGAACACCACCAAGCCATTGGTTCAGATATGTGGATGACACCTGGGTGAAGATCAAATCTCAGGACGTACTACTTTTCACGGATCACATTAACTCGGTGGACCGACACATCAAATTCACCAGGGAGGATATGAAAAGTGGCAGGTTAGCCTTATTAGACTGTGAGATTTCCATCTGTAATGGGGGACATCTAAAAGCTGACGTGTACCGTAAACCTACACATACGGATCAGTATCTAAGGTTTGACTCTCATCATCCACTGGAGCACAAACTGGGTGTCATCAGGACACTACAACACAGAGCAAACACCATCTCCACTGACACAGCGGCCAGGGAGGCAGAAGAACATCACATCAAGAAGGCCCTGAGTAAATGTGGTTATCCCAGCTGGACTTTTGTCAAAGCTGGGAAGGCACCTAAAGAAAGCTCCGCCAATCCAGGAGAGAAGGACAACCGCTGCCCAAGCGAAAACCTGTAGTGATCCCATATGTGTCAGGAGTATCGGAACAGTTGAGACGCATTTTTTCTAAACACCGTGTCTCTGTGGGTTTCAAACACCTCAAAAAATGCTGCGCCAAAAATTGGTCCACCCCAAGGATCAGGTCCCCCGACACAAACAGAGTAACATAGTGTACGCTGTTAAGTGCCAGGAGGATTGCCAGGATTTATACATCGGGGAAACCAAACAACCTCTGGCGAAGCGGATGGCACAACACAGAAGAGCTACCTCGTCAGGCCAGGACTCTGCAGTCTATTTACACCTACAGGCCAGTGGACACTCTTTCAATGATGAGGATGTAACATCCTGAACAGGGAGGAATGCTGGTTTGAGCGCGGAGTCAAGGAGGACATTTACGTGAAAAGGGAAAGACCATCTCTGAATCGAGGAGGGGACCTAAGGGTACATCTTTCGCCATCTTACAATGCTGTGATTGCAGCCATTCCCCAACTCTCTGTGAATGGTACTCATGGCCATTGATCAGTGGGCTTTGATCAGTGGGTTTTGGTCAGTGGTTGTTGATCAATGGTCATGAGAATTTGCATAATTATGATTAAGGAACTGACCTCCCAGCCCATTGTTCCTTCAGTGGGCTGGTTTCAGTCATTATGCAAATGTACTGTTTATAAGATTGGGGAAACCTGCAGTCAGCTGAGACTGAAGAAGTCACTTGGATGAGTGACGAAACATTTCTCCCACAAAACGCTACGTCCAGATGAACAGAATCAACTTTTGGAATAAACAAAAAACATTTATCTGAAGTCTCACTTTGCTTCTGGTGATTCGACACATAATTTTTCATCACTGATCAAATAGAGTTGGTAAGATATACCACCACTGTTTCTGTCTAGTTGATAGTAGACTTTTCTCTCCACCTATCTGGGACTGTAAGAGGAACATGTTGCAAAAATAGTTGTGTTATATTGTTGAATGATCACTGTCTATTAACATTACAGATTACAACACTTTGCAGAACTAATAATACTTGCTGCCTAGCTCCCACATTAAGATTATTATTTTATTATTGGAAATAGCCGCTACTTTAATGCTAACTTAACAGACGGGTAATGTGGCTCTTGAATAACTGCTACAAGTTTAACAGTTGTGTGCAGTAGCCAAGTTAATGTTTATGATAACTGTTTAATACATTTTTTTTAGAAACACGAGCTTTAGTGACCTTTCAAAAGTCTTCATGACCCTAATAAACTTTTCTGGTTTGTAAAAAGTTTTCAGACTCAGATAGCACGTCTGGTATCAATACTACTGCTAATGTGTATCCAATAGCTATTTTGATTCATATCAGAGTATTGATTTCTATTGTAACCCTACTCCACAGAGTAACAGTGCTAACAACTGTACCACCATGCTATCCGTATAGCAGCTTCTATTTAGCTACTTTTCTTTGTAATTTTTTTTTGTCTTCTGTGACAGAGATGCAACATATAGGGTTCATACAAATATTTAAAATCAGTCAAAACAAGTCCCCTCCCCCAGAATTAACTGACTGTTTTTTATGCATTTGTCATATTTTCAAAATGTTTAACAGCTTGTGCTTTGCAGATTTAACTTGCAGCATTTGCAGATGTCATGCCCAACATGCCCAGTTCTGATAATTGTGACATTATCAAAATAGGGTTTTCCAAATGATTATCATGAGCTGGTACCGTAAAGCAGTTAGCAGATAGGGGTCTAATTTTAGTTTTGATCACAGTTTTGATCCAGCCAATCAAACCAAGCTGAAAAAGAAAATCCAACTGTTTTCTAGATTATCATCATTACAGTGTAAGTTAACACTAATAATTATGTAGCAGCCATCTGCATGTGAACAGTGAAAGTTCTATGCGATATCATTTTGCTAACCATGTAGAAAAGACAAATACTGGATACTAAGCACACATCATTTCCATTGTTTGCCATCTGATGATGGAAACAGGCCAACAGTACTTACCGAAGAGGAAATTAACTCTGCCAGAATAGAATTTGAAAGATTTCAAAACACGTATAGTAGTTTCATTTAATTGTTATTTAAGAAAATTTAAATGACACAGACACCATCATGACTAGTTCATGTCTGGTCTGGTATCACACCTAAAAAACATCCAGGATAACCACAATACTGTTGGTTTCACTGAACAAAAGTCTCCAATAGTATGTTTTGCATAGTTTCATTACTTCTTTTACACAGACACACACATATAGAAATATTATCAGTTGACTCTGAGTTGGTTGGATGAGAGACATTCACTGTTTTTTAAGGAATGCCCAGTAAAGAATGGATCTATAGAATCAGCTTCATTTTTGATGGAGAGAAAATATTGCTCATACTGGTAGCAGCAGTAACAAGATAAAAATCAACCTGCTCCATGATGTCTTTCACTTTATCTTGTTCGCAGTCCAGTATGATGCGTCGTTCCTTACGGATCTCCAGGTCCTAAAAAAATAAGACAACAAGCATCCAACATTATTACACAGTCTTTAAAGATTTGTGTGCTCACAGTACAAGATCAAATTGCATCTTCCTGAGGTGCAGTGCTGCCACATACTGCTTGACACCATAGGTTAGACAAAGATATTTATTATAACTAGCTACAAAACCCTGAAAAGCTTTCTGGAAAATACAAACTAAAAGCTTAAGCTTATTTTAGTATTTAAAACAAGCATATGTAAAAACAATAGATAACATCAAAGCAAAGTATACTCTACAATGCTGTACAGCTGCTACACTGTACAGCTGACAAAGCCCTTTTCCCAAGACATCACAGACCAAGTTTTGGTCAGGACCCATAGGCTTCAAATTGTAAGGCACTAGCTACTGTGTCAGTATGTGGTGGGAGTGGGAATGTGCTGAGCTAACTTTAGAATAAGTGCATAAAAGCATGTTTTTATTTTTTGAGGTTTTTTTTATGTCCTTTCAATCAGCGATCAGAATTATTGTCTAAACACCAAGAAACGTGCCCAACAGATTTGTTTTCCCAAGTAGACCATTACAGCTATTGCTATACGGTCCACTTAATTGTCATATTTGTTTTTATTATTATTATTATTATTATTATTATTATTATTATTATTATTATTATTATTATTATTATTATACGTTTTTATTTAATTTTCATTTTGAGTTATTACAATCAGAATGGACAGGACCGGGGACAGGAAAGAGAAAGAAAGAGAGGTTGGGAAGAGAGTTAAATGAAGGAGAGGGGAAGAAAAATAGAGGAAAAGAGGGATAGTGAGAGAAAAGACACTGAAAATCTGCTTGATCACCTGCTGAGAGAAAAAAAAGACAACCAAAAAGAAGATAACACAGTAGGGAAACCACAGGTAAATAATAAATATTGAATGTTACTGAGCAGCATACAGTACTAATAATGCATGAAATGTTTAGAGGCATCAGCCAACCAAAATAGTGTGTGTCTGTGAGTACCTGTTTGTACACCTGTGTGCACACCTGTGTGTGTGAGCGCGCTTATGTTCATAGGATTTCTCCATGTAAGCATCTAATAGTGGGTATTGGAAGCCATAGCTCTGCCCCCCAGGGCATGATGCAGGACAAAAAAACATCCATCCATCTGCTTCCGCTTTTTTCAGGTCGTGGGTGGGGGCTGGAGCCCATCACAGCTGTCTTAGGGTGAGAGGCAGGGTACACCCTGGACAGGTCACCAGTCTGTCGCAGGGCTAACACACAGAGACAGACAACCATTCACACTCACATTAACTCCCCTTTGGGCAATTTAGAGTTTCCAATCAACCTATCCTCACTAACTGCATGTATCTGGACTGTGGGAGGAAGCCGGAATACCCGGAGAGAACCTACGCAGACACGGGGAGAACATTCAAACTCCACACAGAAAAACCCCAGCCTGATGGTGGAATTGAACTCAGGAGCTTCTTGCTGTGAGGCAACAGTGCTGTTTGGCTTCTCTGAGTGTTTAGTCCATTTTAAATTCTGTTACCTTCTGTTAACCTACTTTCATGTGTTCCCTGGACTCCTAGACTCTGTTACCTTTCCTTCATGGAATTCCTTTTGGACTGCTTCCGCTACTATTTATTGTACATAATAAAGATGTTTTTTTTTCTGGAAAAATCATCATTCCAGAAGAGGGTTGTATATGATGAATGGAGGGTCCTTCACCAAGGGGAAGAGGTGGCTGTAGCTCAGAAGGATGCCCAGGCCATCAACTAATAAGAAGGTTGGTGTTCTGATCCCTGGCTACTCCAGTCTGCGTGCCAAATATCCTTGGGTGACATACTAACTACAAGTTGCTTTCTGATGCATTCACTGGAGTGTGAATGTTAGTAGTTAGGAAATAAAATGCTCAGATGCTCAGCACTATATGAGGACATTTTGCTTTTTAGATATTGATAAAATGTTTTCATATAGCTGGATTAATGTGACTATTTTATTTTCATGTCAAATAGTTGGACTGAGTGCTGGTGAAAAAAAGACTTGTTTTGTAAAAACACTTTTTTGAGAATTGTGAACATGGTTTAAATAAAATAACTGAAAAAACCATATGGAGTTATTTCAACATTTATCCACTGAACTGTGAACAAAAAATAAAAAGACTGAATTCTTGGAACAATTCTCCAACTCATTTGAAGAGAGAAAAAAAAGGAAAGAGAAGCTTGTTTGTTATAATCTAGCCAAAATAACTTAAATATTTCGGACTGTGTCATTTGCTAAATTACTATGGCATAGTCAGGATTTTCACATCAGGCCAACTGCAGTGCATGTACTTGCCAAAGAATAAATAACATAACAGAAGACACTGTTGAAAATGCTGGTTAGCAGCCTAAACTGATGAAAAAGCTGTTATGACCAAAACTTTAAATTTGTGTCTAAAATTTGATTTTCTCCGCCTCTTTCTTGCATTCCAATATAAGAGCAGAATACCAGTACCTGAAACAGGGACCGGTAGGCTTCATCCTTTCTCTCATCTTTCAGGTTTCCTACATTTATTGCAGTGACGACCCATTTTTTCTCTGCTGCAGTGTCCAGTATTACCTGAAGAGTCGAAAGACCTACACACACAGAGTCTCATTATTAATAATTAATAATTCATTAACTTATACATTTGTAGAACATATCTCTATCTCATTCTTTTCTATTTATATGAAGCATATTTCTCTGCCTTGCTGTGCTTTCTATAACTGTAGCAAGTTTCTGCATTTGCTTAACATTTTCTGTATTTACAATTATTTCAGTATCTTATCTTCAAAATTAAGCACTAGCAATATTTATGCGATAAATGATGAGAATTTCCTTACCTCGATCACTGTCATACAGATAGGCAAACTTTTCCCATTTGTAGTATTCCACTAATGAAACTAGTGGCCCCTTGATGTCCGGCCTCATTTGGAGAACAAACTGATTCATTCCTTCTGCTGGGAAAGAAGGTGTAATGAAGGAGACATGAAGTGTCTCACAAAAGGATGTGATGGTGTTGACCGATTTCTTGTCATAGAAGCCAAAAATGGCATAGACACCCCGAGAGAACTGGGAACAAACTAGGAAAGAGAGAAGAAGAGAAAGATTGTACAAATTAAACAGTGAGTTCAAAGGACCTGGGAAGAATATTTGCACTCATTAAGTGTCCCAGTGCCTTTATCCCAAATAAACACTAAACGCACACTTATATTTAATCACATTGAAGAACAGTTTTTTAAATTGGGGTACATTAATAAGCACAGTAGTTACAATAGGAGTGGGAATTCTGTGGTTCACAATAACAAGTAAAATAAAATATTTCTAAAACAAAGCAACACAAAAAATTTAAAAAAAGAAGTGCTTCTGTCCAATTAAAAGCTAGAGGGCTTTATATCTGATATAGACAGTGCTAAGTTTCTATAAGCTGCATAAAACAGTATAAGAGGCCAGGTGTAATAAGCTATAACCAGTTACACTTAAGAGAAGAAAATTAAAATGCCAGTTCCAATCATCTGTTGAGAAAAAATGTATGTATTTTGTGTCAGCATACATGATCCAGCTGTGTGGCTGCAGGAAGGTGAATTATTCTGAATGAGAGAATTGGTATTAAGTATCCCACTGTGGAAAGTGACGTCGGCGTGACGTCTTTCATAAATCATTTTCCAAATTTGGTCCACTGAAGGGGTTGTTTTATAACACCAGGCAACATCTTTTTTTTCCAAACTCTGCTGAAAGTATGTTGTTGTCAGCGGTACGGCCACGGTGTACGGGCTATTTATAGTCCAAATATGGTTGTTGTGGATGTCTTTTCAAAGTCAAACTTTGACTCACTTTAGAGATAATTTTTATAAACCAGCAGAACCAGCAGAAAAACCACAAACCTCTCTTACTTTCCATCACAACTTCTCCCACCTTCTCTCAACCTTAAAAATTAACTATATATAATGCAAATGCACTTTGACACATTGCTTCACAAATTTAAACGAGCAAAGGGAATTTCAATTTCAAAAATACTTAAGCATTATTATTTTACATTTTAAAATGGATTTCATCGTATGATTGGGTTTTTCTCTGTATGCATTATTATAGGGTCTACCTTACAATATAAAGCGCCTTGAGGCGACTGTTGTTGTGATTTAATAATGATAATGGATTGCATTTATACAGCACGGTTCCGGGCACCCAAAGTGCTTTACAATTCCACTATTCATTCACTCTCACATTCACACACTCGCTGTACAACTGGGGCAGACTGACAGAAGCGTGCCATTGGCCCCTCTGGCCAACACCAGTAGGTGGTAGGGTAAAGTGTCTTGCCCAACAACACAATGACCAGGACAGCAAGAGCTGGGGGATCGAACTGGCAACCTTCCAGTTACAGATGAGCTTCCCAACCCCCTGAACCACAGTCGCCTCAATTTGGTGCTATATATATATAAAACTGAACTGAATTGAATTGCCTACCTGGAATTGGCATAACTGTTATGCTAATTCCAGCATACAAGCCCCTGGTCAAAGTCACCAAACCAGTTTGTAAGCAGGTACATATGTGGTCTCAGAGACAATGGAAGACTGTTTTTCCACCACAGACTGGGAAGTCTTTAAACAGGCCGCCACACGTGACAACACCACAGACCTGCAGGAATAATCAGAAACTGTCATTTCCTATATCTCAGAGTGCATCGATGATTTCCCAGAGACCAGGACTATCACTATCCAGGCCAATCAGAAATCATGGCTCACAGGTGAGGTCTACAGGCTTTTGAGGGAGAGAAATGCAGTCTTCAAAGCTGGGGATTAGGTGAGCCTAAGAACAGCAAGGGCAAACCTGCATCAGAGAAGTGAAAAGGCAATACTCCAGGAGGATTTCGCAAAGCTGGACGAGCACAGAGGGACTGTGCTGCAGAACTCACAGATGTCTTCACAGACATCTTTAATACATCACTGAGCCAGGCTGTCGTTCCCACATGCCTCAAAGCCTCCACCATCATTCCTTCACCAAGGAAGTCTCCTCCCTCCTGCTTTAAGAACTACCATCGGATCACACTCACCCTCAAGTGCTTTGAACAGTTAGTCATGCATCCATTTAAAACATCTCTTGCCCCCAAACTGGATCCATTTCAGTTCATATACCGGTCAAACCACTTGACGGATGATGCATTCTCAAATGCCCTTCACTCAGCCCTCACACATCTGGACACTAGAGACTCATGCGTCAGAATGCTGTTCATAGACTTCAGTTCAGCATTCAACACGATCATTCCCCAGCAACTCATTCACAAACTGGATCTGCTGGGGATCAGGAACTCGCTTTGTAACTGGCTGCTGGATTTCCTGACAGGAAGACCGCAGACAGTACATGTCGGCTGCAACACTTCCAACACAAGAACACTGAATACGGGGGCTCCCCAAGGATATGTGCTGAATCCCCTTCTCTTCAGTCTGCTGACCCACGACAGCACGCCATCACACAGCTCCAACATCTTCATCAAATTTGCAGATGACACAACTGTGGTAGGTCACATCAGCAACAATGATGAGCCCTACTACACGAGTGAAGTTAACCATCTGGCTGAGTGGTGCAGTGACAACAATATGCCCTGAATGTGGAGAAGACTAAGGAGATCATCACACCCTGCACACCCCACTAACCATCAATGGTGCTGCTGTGGAGAGGGTAAGCAGCACCAAGTTCCTGGGTGTGCACATCTCAGAAGATTTCTCTTGTTCAAAAAACACAGCATCACTTGTCAGTAAAGTCCAACAGCAACTCTACTTCCTCCGCAAACTGGAGAGCAAGAGCCTCATTCCCATTGCGAGCACCTTCTTCAGAGGCACCACTGAGAGCAGCATCACTGTGTGGTATGGCTCCTGCACTGCAAAGTAACGAGTAGTGAGAGCAGCGGAGAGGATTGTGGGCACTTCTCTTCCCTCCCTCCAGGACATCTACTTCACCCGCTTCACCTGAAAGCCCTCTGCATTACAGGTGACTCCACTTATTCATCCAACAGCTTCTTCAGTTTGCTGCCATCGTAAAAGAGACTGAAGAGCTTCTGAGCCAGAACCAGCAGACTGAGAGACAGCTTCGTTCATCAGGCTGTTAGGATGCTGAATTCACTCCCTGCTCTGTCCCTCGCAACTCTCACACACACGAACTCCAGACCTGCATTCACCTCTTCCCTCTGAACCCCCCCAGACTTCTACCGACGCCTTTTCACTGACTGCCCCACCCCCACTTGCACACAAACTCTTGCCAAAAAGCACTCTGATTGTGTTGGACACTGTTGTTTATGTAAAATTGCATTGTGTTGTACATAAGACTTGCATTTTATTTTTATGTTTATATTGTTTTAGTGTACACTGAGGGCCGTGGGAGAATTGCAGTTTCAAATTCCTGTGTATCAGCTTTGAGGTTTCAGAGCATGTCACAGTACTGAAACAGCTTTAGTGAAGAATACAAATAATCTTCTTATATTCCTTCTTATATTTTATCATTAGAGAATGTTGTAGGTATTAGAGGTACTGCACTGCAATGGTTTAAATGGCATCTATCTAATACACTTCAATTTTTATGTAAATGAAGAGTTAATTATGGAGTTCCACAGGGTTCCATGCTAGGACCAATTGTATTTCATAATATGTTTGCATTAGGCAGAATCATTAGAAGGAATAGAAAACATTTCCCACTGCCTTGCAGAGGACACAATTTTTTTCTATCCATGAAACCAGATAACACACACCAATAAGTTAAACTACAGAATCATAGACATGTCCTTCAATGTCCATATTAACAAATATGTAGCACTGCTTTGTCCCATTTGCACAATATCTCTAAAATTCAAAACATCCTGTAAGAGTGCTGAAAAACCAGTTCATGCATTTATTAATCCTAGGTTGGACTACTGTAAGTCATTATTATCAGGACGTCCTACAAACTCCCTGAAAAGCCTTCAGTTAATCCAAAATGCTGCTGCATACTGTACTGAAAGGGACTAGAAAGACAGAGCATATTTTCCCAATACTGGCTTCACTTCAGTGTCTCCCTGTTAAATCCAGAATCAAATGTAAAATCATTCCTCTCACATGGAAGGCCTTGAATAATCAGGCCCTATCCTGTCTTAAAGACCTTACTGTACCGTATCACTCAAATAGAGCACTTTGCTCTCAGACTGTGGGCATACTGTGGTTCCTAGGATATTTAAAAGTAGAATGAGAGGCAGAGCCTTCAGCTTCCAGGAGATTTCTTCCTGTTAACAAGGGTTTTTTGCTTCCCAGTATCACCATAGCTCTTGTTCATTGTCAGTCATCTGATTGTTGGGGTTTTCTCTGTTTTCTCTGTATTGTTTCCCTGTTGTGATTTAGTGCTATATAAATAAAACTGAATTGAAGGGTTTAGGGTTAGGATGAACAGCCACAGCACACTGCACAACTATTGCTACATATTGCCATGTTTGTATTTTTTTAAATTTCAAGTATTATTCTAGACTTTTAAATAATGACCCAATAAAAATAATTCTTTTTTTTTTTTTTTTGTTTAAAAATGAAGAGATCAATACTTACAGCAGTTAGTAACAGCAAAGCTGTTGGCCACCTCCAGGTTATCTATGTGTGGAGTTAGCCTGAAATCTGCCATCCCAAACTGAACCATGCCAACTCGGAATGCACTGTACTCCTGATCTGCGCCTCTGGGAAATAAACCACCTGAGAAAAACAGAGACAGAAAAGGTCGTGATCATAAAGAAAAACAAAACTAAGTGGAGAAACAGGTTTTCTAGCTACAAACATGTTGAGATAGGGACATTTTTACCACTTTATGTCTTAAAAAACAACAACAAAGAAATTGCAATCCTTCATTAACAATTGCTAAATTTTATATTCGTCAAAATGTTTTTATAATGTGATATGGAATCTCAGCAGTTTAGGCTCTCCTTTTTCATATTTATTGAGTTATTTACTTTTTTGTTTGTTTGTTCTATATTAGTTCAAATGTTCTGCATTTCTCTCATAAACTTCATACCTACCTGACACCTCCTCATCACCTTTCTTCCATTTACCTACATGTCCACTGAAGTCTGCTCCAATCACCAGTCTTTTCCACATGGGGAAACTTTCTACCACTTCAGCTAGCTTACTTCAGAATCCTTCTCTCTCTCTCTCTCTTGTCTGACAACCTATGCATTAAGCCAAGCGCTGGCCAATCCCATATGGAAATCTTATTATTTATCAGCATGTTTGATTTGGTAAATATTTTACATTGGGAACCCTTCCTGACCCAGAACTCCCCGGTTGTCTGGGTTTAGGAACAGCAATAGAAATACTAATCAGTAATTCTGAGCTAGAGTCTGCCTGAGACAGAGATATCTATCTCAGGCAGACATTGTCTCTAAAGGACATATGTCCAAAAAATCGGTACATACATTCACCACTCCACAGTTCACTCACGTTTGTCCTGTTACAACTCAAAACAAAAAGGCAGAGTGATGTTAATTAAAAGAAACATAAACATTACCATTAGTAAGACTGTAGCAGAAGTGGAAGGTAGATTTATAACACATAGCTCTCTGCGGTATTTCACCTTTAACAATGGTTTACCTTGCCTTCTTTCGCCTCTGTCAGTGCGCCCCAGGGTGGCTGTGGCTACAATGTAGCTTGCCATCACCAGTGTGTGAATGTGTGTGTGAATGGGTGGATGACTGGATATGTAAAGCGCTTTGGGGGTCCTTAGGGACTAGTAAAGGGCTATATAAATACAGGCCATTTAACATTCCTTTCAACACAACCTCACATGTCTGAAGTTATTTTTTTCATTTCCACATACTGTATTACCACAACTGGTCTAAAAGCACACAAAGAACATAACATCGGAGTGGGTAAAATGTGATTTTGTTTACTATGATGTCTCTAATGAATCATTTTTATAATTTGAAATGCAAGTATAAATCAGAAATTTCAGAAATGTATGCACATCCAATGGATGTGCTGGGATGCATCATTAGCAGTGTTGGGTAAGTTACTTTAAATGAGTAACTTAGTTACATTACTAGTTACTTCTATCAAAAGTAACTGAGTTACTTCAAGTTACTCGTTACTTTCAGAGTAACTAGTTACTAGGGAAAGTAACTTTGGTTTTACTCAAAATTCTCTTGCTAATCTGTTGCTTCCGTAACTGGATACCCAGCAAGATTGCCAGTCTTCTAGCTTGCTTACTTGCCACAAGTGCACTGTGCCACCTACCAATAGAAAGGAAAAAATAATGTGCACATTTCCACCTGATTCTATCCTAGCCTGCTTTTTACATCCAACACAAAAACTGCAGTCGCGGTGCTTTCGATTGTACTCAGAACTCGGAAATTCTGCCTTCTGAATAGGAAGATGTAGGTAACACCAGACTGCAGATGAGCTGCATACAGAGCTGGACTGGGACAAAAAAATCGTCCCGGGCATTTTGACTAGAGACCGGCCCACCATTATAGCAAATATCATAAAGCCTTTGAATGAAAACAAACGCTGTTGTGACAGTGATGTACACTGTTCTGATGGTTTATATGTATCAATCTATCAATTGTTTGTTGCAAGACTCAGATAATTATTTTTTTTAAAGTGAGACATTTTAAATGAGAATAAGAAAGTATTTCCTTGTGCCCCCCTTTCCCTTTTAATGCCCTACATGGACCCCTGGCAACACTTTGCTAGACCTGCCCCTGCACAGTTACCAGCTGTCAGCTACTTAGAAAAGGATCCTGGTGTTATTTGTCTCTCAGAAACAGTTCATAACTTCCCTTCAACTCATTCATGTTAACTAAAAGGTAAACCTGTTTCTCCATCACAGCTCTGATGATTCAGTAAGGACATCTCCTGGTTTCATCTTCATGTTTCCCTCTCACCACATAACCAAACCGACATCATGACCAGCAGCTTTACAGCTGTGGCTCCAGCAAACATCAGCTGATACTAGAAATTAATATTAAATAAATTCTAACAACAGCTGATCAAGCTTAAACGTGCTGCTGTTGTTTACCGCGACATCCGCTGGTTTCCTCTTTCATGGCGCAAAGTGGGCGATAAATAAACAAGAGAGAAAAGCCGATCAGCTGATCATTGATCAGTTTCATGATTGAAGTACAAACAGGAGAGGGAGGGTGAGAGGATGAGAGAAGAAGAGGCAGCTGTGCAGCGTAAAGACGCAGAGTAACTCCAGCTTTGTGTCTTTTTCATTGTAGCTGAAGTCCGGGACAAACTGTTCCTTTTCACCTCAATACGAAACGCATGATATTTTCTCTGAATACGAGACGATTCCGTTTTTTACGGGACGTCTGGCAACTCTAATAATTAACCTTATGAACAAAACAAAGTTCAACATCAGTAACATAGCACCACCCAGCTGTATAGAAACTCCCTCATGCTAGCTAGCACGCAGTATGAAAAAGTCAGCATAACGAAAATAAACTCCAACTAAACTTGGTTTATATCTGACCCAGATGGACTGCAGGTTATAACTTCTTACCTGAAGTTCAGTTCACCTGACACTCTCGGACCAGCGGCCGCTTCGGGTCTGTCCTCTTGCCTCCCTTTCCCTCATCCACCTGCTGGCCTCCACCACTTGCTAATGTTATTGAATCTGTGGAAGCTCCACGATAGCCACCACACGAAGTAACGAATAACGAGCCCATCTAAATCCCAGTAACGAGTAACGCGTTCCCGGTTTTGGCATAATAACTAGTTACCGTGCTCGTTACCAGAATCCGGTTGTTCAGTGATGACGCGACGAATCCTACTTCCGGGTCTAAAGTAGTCTGCGTTTAATATGGCATTTGTGTTGTTAACATGTTTAATGTTATGTATTTTCTTCTATTTGATCTCAAAAAGCTCCTAAAACAGTCAGCGATCACTGTTGACCTCCCTCGGCTTTTATTACCGCTAATCATTTATTTAAGCTCAGTTTTTAAAACCTTAGGATGTAACTACAGCCCAGCCCATGCAGCAGTATATGAATGACTAACCTCGTATTGTGGATGGATTATCTCAGTTGTTCTCCTGGCTGAAGTTTGGTCCGTTTACAGCATCCTGCCATGCGATTACATTTGTTCCTGACCACCGAGAACACTCACGGTAACTTTTATCAAGTGGAAAAAAAGTTAGCTTGTTTATATTATGCTAACATAGCTGTGTCGCCAGCGGTCACGTAGCACATCATTATATACCAGCTAGCCCAACTTCAGTAACCCTACAAACCTCACTGCTGTTTAGTTTTCTGTCTTCATTTATGCTGGAAGTGATAGCAGAGCTGTACGTTTGAATTTGTTTCCAAAACCCCACAGTCAGGACATGCTATATTGTATTTAGATAGAAGCTAGCGAGCTAACTTCCTGCTAACTTCTAACTCCGTTAAATGTCATAAATTCCGTTTTCATGGATGCCTGGATGTTAAACTCAATTGTTACACCTGGTAGAGCAGAACGCTGATCATTTTTATTAAAGATGAAAGAATTTAGACAGTTTTTCAACTCTCAGTAATGCCATAGTGATCGTTTGATATATGGACCTGCAGCGGAGTTTAGACCCAGACACGGCTAGTGACGTCAGACTGAACAACCGGATAATAACGTAGTTACTGTAACGTGTTACTTAATAACGCGTTAGTCCCAACACTGATCATTAGTGATGTATCCTGGGTTCATTAGGTGTTAGGATCTTACAACATCTTACACCCTCGCCCAGGTGACCCAGCCGAGGTTGATCATGCCCTTGAGACTGGCCGGTGACGCCTCTGCAGCCTACTTCCACAGGGCATGCTTGCTAACCCTCCAACACTCTTCCAGAACACCCTGGCATTTGGCCAGCTACCTTCCAAATGCCCTCTATGTGGTCTCCAAGGAACCATCAATTCTATCAGAGCTATCTGTCTTGAGGCCTCTGACATTATCACAATATCTGGGCACAAAGATGTTTCTGCAATGTGTGCTGGATTGTGAGCGTTAGGTTGTTGCTTATTTGCTGTTATCACCGAGGAGATGCTTTCACCAGCTACCATCAGCAGCTGGTCATGGTGCAAGCAGCGGTATAAGGACTCGGTAAGATATCATATACAGCTTGGATGAGGAACTTTTATCACTACTTCTTAGCCAGTAGATTGCTGTTCTTCAAATTGGATCAAATCAAGCTCAGTAGACAACCCATGGTTGGACCTAGGACAAGCATTCTGTAGAAAATTAAAAATCTCTGATTTGCCTTTTATTAGCTCTAGAGTTAAGAATCATAACTGCCTTAAAAGTCTTTGCAGAAACACTTCGAGTTGGATATCCTGCTGGGAATTTCTAAAAAAAACAAAGTCTTCCTTTACCTCATGTAAACTGACAACCATTTGAAACAATCCAAATGTGTGTCCAGAACATGTTATTCAAGAGAAAACTTATTTTCATTCAAAGAACTTTTATCAAATTATGGAATCAGCAACAGTAAATTTCTTGAATATCAGCAAGTCCATCGTACAGAAAACAGCCGTCAGCTGAACTTAGAAATGCATACATGGGCAAGAGCATTTTTAAATCTTTGTATCCCTAAATTGTTATCAAAAAATGTTATTGTTAAAAATCGATGACTCAATTTTACTTCCAGGGCCCTATTTCAGGAAGCCGGTTTAGTGCAAACTCTGAGTAAGTATACCCTGAGTTAACGAAAACTCTGGGTTTTCGGTTTCACAAAGCGAGTTTAGATTAATTCTGAGTGAGTTACTATGACGACACACTCCGTGAAGCTAACCTGCCCCCTAGCAGGTTTACTTCAACTAACCCTGACTTTCTCCGCCTCTTTGTCGGAAACCTGACTGTGGGAAGTGTCAGACATGGCGTGCTCCTTCCTTGAAGAGCCAGTAGATGTTGAAGCCCAAATTCTCCGCAGAGCTCTCCGCCGGGAGAGAGTGATTAGAGCGCGTTCGGACATTTTATCATTTCCTGATGATTTTCTGTGTGAACGTTACCGTTTTTCAGCACAATCTATAATTCATTTGAATAACATCCTCAGGCCTAATATTGCTCATGTGACACATCGCCGACATCCTCTCAGTTCTGTACATATTATTTGTATTGCACTTCGGTTTTTTGCAAACGGGAGCTTTCTGTATAATATTGGTGACACTGAGCACGTTTCCAAGGCTACCGTCTGTCGGGCAGTCAGGAATGTTACAGTTGCACTGAAACGTCTCCTGTACTCGTTTGTGGTGTTCCCCGGTCATAGACCCACAAGATTTATCAAAGAGGGATGCCACAAAATTGCAGGTATCAGGATGAACGAAACTTAATTCATGATGTGGTGATATTTGAACTACTACTTAAATTTTACATTTATTCTCACGGTTCCCAGGCGTGATTGGCTGTATACAGTGGGGCAAAAAAGTATTTAGTCAGCCACCGATTTTGCAAGTTCCCCCACTTAAAATGATGACAGAGGTCAGTAATTTGCACCAGAGGTACACTTCAACTGTGAGAGACAGAATGTGAAAAAAAAATCCATGAATTCACATGGTAGGATTTGTAAAGAATTTATTCGTAAATTAGGGTGGAAAATAAGTATTTGGTCACCTCAAACAAGGAAAATCTCTGGCTCTCACAGACCTGTAACGTCTTCTGTAAGAAGCTTTTCTGTCCCCCACTCGTTACCTGTATGAATGGCACCTGTTTGAACTCATCATCTGTATAAAAGACACCTGTCCACAGCCTCAAACAGTCAGACTCCAAACTCCGCCATGGCCAAGACCAAAGAGCTTTCGAAGGACACCAGGAAAAGTATTGTAGACCTGCACCAGACTGGGAAGAGTGAATCTACAATAGGCAAGCAGCTTGGTGTGAAAAAATCAACTGTGGGAGCAATCATCAGAAAATGGAAGACATACAAGACCACTGATAATCTCCCTCGATCTGGGGCTCCACGCAAGATCTCATCCCGTGGGGTCAAAATGATCATGAGAACGGTGAGCAAAGATCCCAGAACCACACGGGGGGACCTGGTGAATGACCTGCAGAGAGCTGGGACCAAAGTAACAAAGGTCACCATCAGTAACACACTACAACGGCAGGGAATCAAATCCCACAGTGCCAGACGTGTTCCGCTGCTGAAGCCAGTGCATGTCCAGGCCCGTCTGAAGTTTGCCAGAGAGCACATGGATGATACAGCAGAGGATTGGGAGAATGTCATGTGGTCAGATGAAACCAAAGTAGAACTTTTTCGTATAAACTCAACTCGTCGTGTTTGGAGGAAGAAAAATACTGAGTTGCATCCCAAGAACACCATACCTACTGTGAAGCATGGGGGTGGAAACATCATGCTATGGGGCTGTTTTTCTGCCAAGGGGACAGGACGACTGATCCGTGTTAAGGACAGAATGAATGGGGCCATGTATCGTGAGATTTTGAGCCAAAACCTCCTTCCATCAGTGAGAACTTTGAAGATGAAACGAGGCTGGGTCTTCCAACATGACAATGATCCAAAACACACCGCCCGGGCAACAAAGGAGTGGCTCCGTAAGAAGCATTTGAAAGTCCTGGAGTGGCCTAGCCAGTCTCCAGACCTCAACCCCATAGAAAATCTGTGGCGGGAGTTGAAAGTCCGTGTTGCTCGGCGACAGCCCCAAAACATCACTGCTCTCGAGAAGATCTGCATGGAGGAATGGGCCAAAATACCAGCTACTGTGTGTGCAAACCTGGTAAAGACCTATAGTAAACGTTTGACCTCTGTTATTGCCAACAAAGGTTATGTTACAAAGTATTGAGCTGTATTTTTGTTATTGACCAAATACTTATTTTCCACCCTGATTTACAAATAAATTCTTTACAAATCCTACCATGTGGATTCATGGATTTTTTTTTTTCACATTCTGTCTCTCACAGTTGAAGTGTACCTCTGGTGCAAATTACTGACCTGTGTCATCATTTTAGGTGGGGGAACTTGCACAATCGGTGGCTGACTAAATACTTTTTTGCCCCACTGTAGATGGCACTCACATTCCAATCATTGCTCCTTCAGTAAATGAAGGAGACTATGTGAACAGGACGTCTTTCCACAGCATTAATGTGCAGGTACATAGTTCCCTGTAGCATTTCAAACTAACAAATTATTTCATTATAGTAATGGATGCTAATTTGTGTTCTCTGCACTGTGAAGATCATATGTGATGCTGCCAACATTATCACAAATGTGGAAGCCAACTGCTCAGCCTCTGTGAGTGGTGGTGGAGGAGGACCCCCACCTGTTTTTCGGGCCTCCACTTTTTTTTTCTGTTGGCTATAACGGGTCACATTTGAGCATACAGAGTAAGCAAATATGTACTTGTAATGTGCTCAGATAATTTCAATAAGTGCTTACAGAAAGAAAATTAATGTAGCCTCTAACTGCAATTGATTTACATCGGACAAACAGACCAAGCACTATGGCTCATAATACAATTACACCTTACCTGTTTGGACTATATTTTTATATTTCATTTTTACTTGCTGCCAGGAACGTTTGGGGCCTGTTGGGTTGCACCTGCGCTCACATCACATCACAAAATAAAATGTATGAAATAAAAAATAAAATAAAATATAATAAAATAACGTGTTAAATGGGTGGAAATCCCTAGATCAATGTTTAAATTAACACTCACGCATTGACTCTGTCGGCTTTGTTTTGCCATGCATGCTCTCTTTCTTTTGCAGCTGAGGCTGCGTTACTTTTTTCCCGCAAAATTTGCATGTTATCGGCATATGCTGCCATCAGAATTTCGGCCTGTAAAATACATTGACCGTGCCTTCTTTCCCTCCGTCTCCATGGTGACTCGCTTAATCTGTGCTCCACTAATCAGGGCTTTATGTATCCTCATGCGCGCGCTTAACTTGGGGTTAAAGCAACTCCGCGTTGATTGAACTAATTGTTATCAGCCTTTCTGAAACCGAATATTCCGAGTTGGACAGTTTGGGGTTACTCAACCCTGAGTATCGTTTTTCACTCTGAGTTTTCTAAACCGGCTTCCTGAAATAGGGCCCAGCTGACTAATGGGAGCGAGATCTCTCCATTAAGGTTACCTGGACACACATATGCTTAAATACGATCAAAATGTTGCAAGTCCCAACTTACAACTTACACAAACCTCTCCATAGAACACACTATACATGTTCCAAGTGGGCATTATACACTCAAACATATGCACCCACTGCACAGACAATTCTGGAGCCAGGAACCTTATGCATACACATAAACATACACACACACACACACACACACACACACACACACACACAACACAAGACGGTTGATTTGTTTTTCTCTTCCGGGTGCTGTTTGTGATTGTTTTCTTGTATGTTTTTTTTCTTAAACTTGCAGCTTTTGGCGATTTATTGCTTCTCTGTTCTCTTTATCTTTTTATATATTTTCTGCCCTTTTTTTCTCTCTCTCCTACTTTTCAGCTTTGACACTGTTATGTTACACATGTACTGTAATAACAGAAATAATGTTCATAGAAATTAACAACTTAACATGTAAAAGAAGCACATGAACAAGAGTAGCCAAGAGAGAATTTATAGAGCTCATCTTGGAAAAGAAAATGTGTTTGTTACCACGCTGCATTCAGATCATAATTCTGATTGCAAAAGCTGCCAGACAACAAAGGCTAGAAATTGTTTTTAAACTTAAGACATAACTGACTCCATCTAAGAATAAACACACATAAACTAGCCTACTGGACACAAGAAAGGAGGATATGTTAGTGTTGGTGGTGATTAGCTCATGCCCATCTAGCTGTCTGTATGGAGTTTGGATGTCTGTGCGTGTTCTCTGTGGTTACTCAGCTGTTGTGCCACAGTCCCCACTTAGCAGGATTATTTTAACAGGTGATTGTAAATTGGCAATATGTGCAAATGTGACAGTAAATGTAGGGCTGGATATTCACAAATCTGGAAATACATACTGTATACATAATTGACAGTTATCCATACCTCATTTATTTCATGATTTTATTTCATTATATACCTGTGGCACAGTGATTAGCACTGTTGCTTTACAGCAAGAAGGCTTGGATTTCATCTCCACTATGTGGCCGGGGCCTTTCTATGTGGAGTTTTCATGTTTTACCCGTGTTTGTGTGGGTTCTGTCCGGGTATGCTGCATGCAGTTAGAGGTATTAGGTAAACTGGTGATTCTAAATTGCACATAGGTGTGAATGACAGTGTGAATTTTTGTCTGTATCTATGTCTTAGGTCTGCAACAGACTGGCAACCTGTCCAGAGTGGTACCCCGCCTCTCGTCCAATGGTTGCTGGGATAGGCTTTGGCCCTCATAAGGATAAGCAGAAGAGAATGAATGGATGAATCTGCACTCTGCACATATAAATATAAATATGCTTTATTTTCTGTGTCATGTTGCTATTGTCTGTTTGTCTACTCTGTTAAGGACACAAGCTAAATTACTTGTATGTGTACACATACCTGATATTCTACACTATAATCTACAAATTGTATAGAATATACTATATTTCTGAAATATTATGTTTTAAATTATGGCTCCACAGTGTAATTGTTCACACATTTGCCTACAAAGTGAACAATCCCCTGTTATATCCCGGGAGGTGACAAATCCCTTGGGTTGCATCAACACAGGCATCTGGCATAAAAATGTGCCAAATCAAACATGCAGAGGTTCCTGCAGTGGTGATCATGTGGGAATAAGGGCGCGTCTTTAAGTAGCTTTATACAAATATTTCCACTACACTTTGTGTAGTTTGTCTACTAGAACGATTGTCTCTGGCATCAAGTCATGCATTCCAGAACTTCAGGTGAAATGGAAATGTTCATACATGCTGTCATACCTCAATTACTGTCCAGAATGCTGCTTCAAGGATTTGCACGGAGTCCTCTATAAGGTAATGTGTGACGTCTTTACATAGGCTAGTCATAAAGTAGGATTGGTAAATGCACTGTTCTTGTATAGTGCTTTTCTACTGTACTTGAGTACTCAACAAGCTTTATACAACATGGTGCATTCACACATTCATGCAGTCACTTTTTCCTGTGCCTAAGTTCTTTCTATGTAGTATTCAAACACATTCCCACTCTCATGAAAGCATCAGAGAGCATCTTGGGGTTCAGTTTGCAGGTGGTGCCTCTGGTCACATTACAGAAAATAAAGAGACTGCTTTTGAGGTTGTAATATCCAACCTGTGGAAGTTGGTTCAAAGTTGGTATAAAGCTGTGTTGTTTTAATGTTTCAAATATATACATTTTTAGAACATTTTCTGATTCACTATCTGTGATTTGCTTAAAAATGTTAATCTTTTGGTTCAAAGTTTGAACATATGTGCTTTTACCTTCATATATCATAGTTTTCAGGCCATTTTGGCACATTGGAATCTGAGGCCATTCTTGAATATACCTTAAAAACAATTAAAGATAAAAGTATGACATTTATATTTCCCTTTCTTAATTTAGATCTATAATTTGAAAGAAATACATTACAATATCTGAGATTTCACTAGTTAAAATATTTTAAAAATCCAGGGAAGGTAATAAGGTAATAACCTGAAATTCTTAAACATGAAAATTAAGAAAATTATATTTTCATTCAACTTTTATGCTCAGCATTTATTCAGACGGTTATCATACCCTTTCTCTGATCTCGCCTTACCTCTGGCAGCCGTGGCATTGTGGTTAGAGTTGGGTTAAGGGGTTAGGTGTTAAGCTGAGGTATTTAGGGTTTGTGTCTTATTAGCATCAGACTACCAATTCTGTCATGTGGACACAGCAGCTGGGTCTTGCAAGACTACATTATTATTCTAGGGGCCATGTTATTCATTGCTAAGTATATAAATTACTTGCTTGATGTTAAATAAGGAAATGGACTTCATGCCTATGAATAAACACAATTTAGTCTATGGGAAGCACCAGCACAGTTTGGTAGATTTTTAAGTATTTTTTACTTCTTCTTCTTCCTTCCCCTTTAAATTAATAATTTTTTTTAAATTACTATTGATATTTCATGTGTTTTCATCATAGCACATGAAATATAAATCCTTTGAAGTATACATATATAATGTCTGCTTCTCTGTCTCCGTTAGGTTAGAATATATAATCATTTTTCTAAAGCTCCCATTCCTTAATCAGCCCAAAGATACTTCTCTTCTGCCTGATTGCATTCACAGACCCATATCAGCAGTAGCATCTGGAGACTTTGTGGAACTGTCTTGATGTGGCAGATAAGCTGCCCATTATAGATAGGTCAGCAAACCCTCTGCTTAAGAAATGTATAATTTTGTCTTATTTCACAATTGATTTTTTTTTCTATTTAAGAGCCCCTTGCAGGTTTAGAGTAAATATTGTCAAATGGCCAGACTACAAAATCAGCAGTGTTTGAGTTCATATCTTTGCAAGCATTTATACTTTGAAATGCTGGACTAATTCGTCATATAGTAAAATGGAAAAACTTTGGGGAAAATACCTTTCATTGCCTCCATATAGTCTTTAAGTGTCATTAAGTGCCAGTCTTAATCCTATAATTTACTGCCCTCTTGATGGCCACAGTTAGTTGTTGTCTTTGGGAGCTGGACTTCTGGACTACCAGTAACGGAAATGGTGAGCTAACACGTTTAACATATTGATAGATCCTAAGTGTTTTACCATTTTTTAAGTAGTGTGTCTCACAAAATCAGTTATTTGGCAAAACCTTTGCCACCCAACACCCCTCTTTAGACACGCTCCTGCTATAGCTATCACATTATTAATGCCATGTCACTCCTAAATCAGACATCATCAGAAGCATACTACATGGGCTGAGGGCAAAAAGAACTGGAGTGATGCTTAGTGATCCATAGTCCTCTTTAGGGTGGAAGAGAGTGATACAAGAATGAGCCTTTAACCCAAAGGCTCATGTTTGCAAAAATAATATTGTAAAATGCCAGAAATTTAAAAATTACAGAGATATTTTTCTAATGTTTGCATATTTTCCAGAAATATTTAAGTAACATTTTCAATAACATTTTCAATACTCTCATAGTGAAATTATTGTTTGCAACGTGTTATTCGAGCCTTCTGAATTTTAGTTACATTAATAAATTTTAATAAACCTTAACCAAGGTGTGGAAGTAGCTTTTTGTGAAAAGCTACATTTTTAGACTTATGCAGTCCTCAGAAGACAGAATTGGTACAACAATGTCTTATAAAAGTTTCAAATATAATTTAAAATTTGTTCAAAATATAAATGTATGTTTTAGTCTACTCCAACCTTGTCTTACTAAATACGAGCCAAACAATCCAGCTGAACCAAAATTTTAAGTTCAGATGGAAAAACATACCTACTCCACAGAGAAAGGGCTGCTGTGATATTTAAAAAACATTTTTTTAAAAAGATTTTCCAGCACTGCATCATGTATGTAAAGTAAATGTAAAGTATGTAAAGTGTAAAGTATGAGATTTATAGTTCAAATGTAAAAGCAGTGTAATGTGACTGAGGAGGAAAAACTCTGAATAGCATAAAATACTGTAGATTTGAAAGCTAACTAAGTGTAATAATGGAAAACTTTACACAAACAACCAGTAATGTTCATTATATCTTATTCTAACATTTTAATGAAATGCTGAAAATCACCCACTTCCACTAAGGGCTTGATGGATATAGGTCCAACAAGAAATGCAGTTCAGGAAATAAGTCTCATGTGCTGCGTTTCAGTGAGCTTAGATCTTCACTTGTCCCTATGACAGCACCATTAAGACTTCTGTGCACACAGGAGCAATTGCAGATTGACGGAATGCTGCAATGTTAGCAAGACGTTTGGGACGCATATAATTCCTTTTATTTTTTGATCTATTTAGTTTACTATTTAAATGATGAACGTATTAACTCAATTAGAACACTGCAGCAGCAGCAGCAGCCGTGCAATCACGAGGCCTGGCGTTACTGACAGCAGTATAAAGAGGATGGAGATGAGAAAGGCCCACGGGCCAATAAAGAAGACACGAAAAGACAATGAAAAGGAAAGGTTTGAACGGGTAAAAGACGAGCTTTAATACACGCTGGAACAGGAAAGGTGAGGATGACAACGATCGGGCGACGACAGATATAAAAATCCTACCAATCTGGACGCTCGGAGATCCGCACAATGCCCCGCGCCATAAGAGTGCCACCAAAAATAGCAGCTTCATTGTGGTGTTCAGGATCCTCGCACAACACCACAGCATCTTACGATAGAGGTTCCTACCAAAACATCACCTCCATCAAAGACGATGTAATCTCATGGCGTTATTCCGGTGTTATTTAGAAACGTGTCGGGCTCTGCAGATGCGCGATCCTGTCGCCTGAGGTGCGCGTGCTGCTGCTGAAGCTGGACTTGAGGGCGCGCGCACTGAATTGCCCAGGAATGCCGATGAAGCACGAGAGAGAACCGAGAGCAGCCGACTGCTGCACATGAGGTTATTATAAACCTCCGCTCGAGGAGGCTGACACAAATTCTAACATAACAGATGCACACTGGGAATTTTTACAATAACTAATTTCTAATTGCATTAAGCAGTGCCTAAACACTATTATAATAATTATATTATATACATTATAATTATGATTTCCTTCTGTCTTTTTTTTATTATCGTAATCATTACATGCGCCTTTAAATATGTTACTATGTATTTTCACATTGCTGTATAGCAGCTGTGTCTATATATATTGCCGTGTTACGTAGGGCAAAAAGAGACTGAAGCCATCCCCACCCAACGCCCGGCTACCTCTATATCACAGCTAACGGATATAGATCTTAAAATCCAGCCTTATGTGACTGAAAATGATCCAAGTGCAAAAACAGAGCTTTTCTGTATGTCCTAATAATAAGGCATTTGGATTCTTACTCAAAGATAAATCAAAATTAGTTAGATCTATATATAAATGTGAAATGTTGTTTGAGTAGTGAAAATGTTCTAATGGCTCAGTATTGTGTCTGTGATTGTGCGTGTGTGCACATGAGCCAGGAATGCAGGAAGACAATAACTGTGTTGTCACACAAAATCCTGAATCAGAACAATAATTGTTAAACACAGAACCAGGATTTATATGAGGTTTTACTACTGCAATCGCTTAAAACTGATCAAACTGTAACACAGCAAATGTAAATATGTTCAATTGGTCAATACTGGCATGTTGAATCGAAATAAAATAAATAAAAATAAAAATGTTTAAGTTAACTAGTATAATAAATCAATAAATGTGATTCTAATAACTGGCCTCACTGAGAGCCTGTACAGAGTCTGACCTTGGTGTGTGTGTGTGTGTGTGTGTGTGTGTGTGTGTGTGTGTGTGTGTGTGTGTGTGTGTGTGTGTGTGTGTGTGTGTGTGTGTGTGTGTGTATGTATGTGTGTTTGGTGCAGGATGGGTCAACATGACACACTGGAGCCACTAATTTCAGTGAATGTCTGACTCACAAAATGTATGATTTTATAAAAGAAGTTGACTAAAATAAATTTTAAAAATAAATAAACGTTGATTGACAAACATTATGAAAAGAAAGTGTTATCTTCTGTATTTGAATTATAAAGGAATTATGTTACAATAAATGTTCATGTGAAAATGTGCTAAAAACAAATCTGAATTACATAAACTGAATGAAACAGAATAAATTATATCCATGTGTGACTGAATATTTAAATGTGATGTTAACTCTCTATACTAGAAATAACAAAGAATATGTAATAAAGTGGTTTTAAAGGTTAAACTTTGTGTTAAAGTTGGATAAACAGAGACTGATAGATAGGGTGTGGGTGGACACTGGATGATTAGACGTAAACAGCTTGACTGAATGACCAAAATATGAAGATGTGATGGCTAGCATGAGAGGGGGGAGAAAAGTGGGCTGTAATAGAGATTTGGGTTCTTTCCTTTTTGTCTTCTGTGAGATGAGCAGTTCAGAAGATTAGATCTAAGAGGTTCAAGTTAAAATTCCAGCAGGGATGCGAGTGTGAAAACAGCAGCACAATCTGTGAACCTGTGAATTGATCTTGTAATTTTTGTCTTTCCATCGCATCTCATTTTTTCCATGTTATGTGGTTAATTCACAAGGATTTTGGTTTACATTATACTTCCACTGGATGGCCAGCTGTTTGGAGATGATCATCTACTTGGAAACAAAGGGATAAGTGCAACTTTAGGTCTGGTTGTGCTCATTCTCTCTCCAACCTCTCTTCACCAAAGATAAGAACAAAATCAGCATTAGCTCAGAGTAGGTAAGTTATATAAGTATAGATTAAGTGATTTGGTTATTGTTTTGTCATTATTACTATTTGCTAAATTGCTTTAGTATAATCCCCTGCAATTAAAGTTTAAATTGTGGACATTCACTTATTATCCTTTAGTGAAACACATTCGGCACAGGATTATCTGTACAGAACATGGCCCGGAAGACCCGTTCCCTAGGGCAGTTGAGAATGATCGAGCTAACATCCTGTGGGACTTTTACAAATGGACAAATGGTGATGGTGGATGACCAGAGGAAGAAGGCTATAGTGTAGCAACATGTAGTGATGGCAACATGAGGAAACGGAACACGAGATGCTTGTGAAATAACAAGGGCTGAGTGAGGAGCTCTAAGGTGGAGGAATAATTTTTATTATTGAACAACAACCATGTTCTCAATGAACCCAAAAAACTCATTAATATCAAAGCTGAATGTTTTTGGAAGTAGTTTTTAGTTTGTTTTTAGTTTTAGCTATTTTAGGGGGATATCTGTGTGTGCAGGTGACTATTACTGTGCAGAATTATTAGGCAACTTAACAAAAAACAAATATATACCCATTACAATTATTTATTTTTACCAGTGAAACCAATATAACATCTCCACATTCACAAATATACATTTCTGACATTCAAAAACAAAACAAAAACAAATCAGCGACCAATATAGCCACCTTTCTTTGCAAGGACACTCAAAAGCCTGCCATCCATGGATTCTGTCAGTGTTTTGATCTGTTCACCATCAACATTGCGTGCAGCAGCAACCACAGCCTCCCAGACACTGTTCAGAGAGGTGTACTGTTTTCCCTCCTTGTAAATCTCACATTTGATGATGGACCACAGGTTCTCAATGGGGTTCAGATCAGGTGAACAAGGAGGTCATGTCACTAGTTTTTCTTCTTTTATACCCTTTCTTGCCAGCCACGCTGTGGAGTACTTGGACGCGTGTGATGGAGCATTGTCCTGCATGAAAATCATGTTTTTCTTGAAGGATGCAGACTTCTTCCTGTATCACTGCTTGAAGAAGGTGTCTTCCAGAAACTGGCAGTAGGACTGGGAGTTG
The DNA here is from genome assembly GCF_041146795.1 of Maylandia zebra. Lineage (NCBI taxonomy): Eukaryota > Metazoa > Chordata > Actinopteri > Cichliformes > Cichlidae > Maylandia > Maylandia zebra. The sequence continues at coordinate 6,972,469 of NC_135172.1, forward strand.
AGCTTGACTCCATCCTCAACCCGAAAAGGCCCCACAAGCTCATCTTTGATGATACCAGCCCAAACCAGTACTCCACCTCCACCTTGCTGGCGTCTGAGTGGGACTGGAGCTCTCTGCCCTTTACCAATCCAGCCACGGGCCCATCCATCTGGCCCATCAAGACTCACTCTCATTTCATCAGTCCATAAAACCTTAGAAAAACCAGTCTTGAGATATTTCTTGGCCCAGTCTTGACGTTTCAGCTTGTGTGTCTTGTTCAGTGGTGGTCGTCTTTCAGCCTTTCTTACCTTGGCCATGTCTCTGAGTATTGCACACCTTGTGCTTTTGGGCACTCCAGTGATGTTGCAGCTTTGAAATATGGCCAAACTGGTGGCAAGTGGCATCTTGGCAGCTGCACGCTTGACTTTTCTCAGTTCATGGGCAGTTATTTTGCGCCTTGGTTTTTCCACACGCTTCTTGCGACCCTGTTGACTATCTCACTATTTTTGACTTTTCTGAGCCTGTCAAGTCCTTCTTTTGACCCATTTTGCCAAAGGAAAGGACGTTGCCTAATAATTATGCACACCTGATATAGGGTGTTGATGTCATTAGACCACACCCCTTCTCATTACAGAGATGCACATCACCTAATATGCTTAATTGGTAGTAGGCTTTCGAGCCTATACAGCTTGGAGTAAGACAACATGCATGAAGAGGATGATGTGGACAAAATACTCATTTGCCAAATAATTCTGCACTCCCTGTAAAAAGTAATATTAAATAAATTCTAACAACAGCTTATCAAGGTTAAAGATGCTGCTGTTGTTTATCCGCTGGTTTCCTCTTTCTGGTGCAAAGTGGGCGATAAACAAACAAGAGAGACGGAGTCGCGACAGAAAAGCAGATCAGCTGATCATTAAGCAGTTTCATGATTGAAGTAGCAGCAGGAGAGGGAGGGAGAGAGAAGAAGCAGTCGCTCCATATATCGGTTGTTAAGCTTGACGTGGGAATACTTTACAAACATTCAGAGATGAACTTACACACTTGCTTTACTTCTCTCGGGGATAACTTTGTCGGAGATGAAATGCCGGGTTGGTAGCGAGGCTCCAAATGCTCAACCAGACCGCTGACAGGTCTCACACGCCACAGCCGCTCTATCACGTGATCCATACTGCTCCGACGTGCTAAGGTTATGAGCCGAGTTACGCCATGTCACAAGTTTTGTGAGGTGCTTTCGTGACATTTAATGGATCAGATTACATTTTTTATTTCTCTCCGATATCCAATCCAGTAATTTAGGCCAGTATCTCTAACCAAGACATTTTGGACAACTTCATTCTCCCAACTTTGCAGAAAATGTTTGAAGATAGCCCCTTCCTGTTCAAACATGGACCTGCAAGGTCCATAAAGACATGGATGAGCAGATTTGGTGTGAATGAATTTGACTGGCACGAAGTCCTGACCTCAGACCAACAGAACACATTTGGGATGTAGAATGGAGAAGAAGCATACTTTTAAACCTAGCTGTTAAAGCTGGGTTAAGAAGAAAGGTTATGATCAGTGAGCTGCAGTAGGCATTATATTGCTCCTCACTGATCAGATGCAATGTTTGCTGTCAAAGTGTTGATGCAGAAGTATAGAGAAGGTCAGAAGGAGCTTCATTGTATTTTTGTGGGTCTAGAGAAAGCACATATTAGGGTACCAAGAAAAGAAAAAGTCAGTGTTTAGGTGTGAGGGAGAAATTACAGATGGGTTCAATGTGGGGGTGGGACAACATCAGTGATCTGCTCTGAGCTCCTTTATGTTTGCACTGCTGATGGAAAGCCTGACAGATGTGGTTGGGCAGGAATATAGGATATAATATAGGATTATAGTGTTTGCAGATGACATTGTAATCTATTTTGAGAGAAGGGAGTAGGTGGCTCCACCAATCCTAAAATCCATATACAGTTTTAGAATAACATATGCGCCCATCCAGATTACACCTTTTTCAGATGTATAATTCATATACATGATATTCAGCAAGATAATGCTAAACGCTATACTGCATCCACTAAAACACTAAGGTTTCATATTAGAAAAGTTGTTGGACTGGTTTGCCTACTTCCAGACCTGTTGGCAGCTGAAAACATCTGGCCCATCATGAGCCAAAAAACATGACAAAGAAGACCCAGGACTGATTAGCAGCTCTATTTTTTATTAAAATGGACCAGTTCCTCAGTTTAAACTGCATTCTGTAGTTTACATTTTACACACTGCCTGAAGTGTTTTGGATTTGGCTTTGTTTTAACAATAAAAATATTACTTAACCTCAGTTTTCTAATGCCAAAAACACTCTAAAGTCCAAATGCTACAGATTAAAGAGAAATAAGGTAAAGAGAGCTCAATTTCAGATCTTATACTAAAAATACTGAAGGACAAACAAAAGATGCTGAAAAGGCTTAGGGGACCTAAATGGTTTTGCTGTCTTCTTGAATTTATTGCCATTGTTACCATGGGTACATTTTCTTTGAGAATGTGAACTGCTTCACGTTGTGTTTATTTTGTTTGTGTTTAAAAATAAATAAAACAAACAAACAAAAAACAAGCAAAAAACAAATACAGCACATCTCTTCTTGGGGAAAAGAAATTTTTATTCACTTCCACAAAAATGATTCAAGTTCTTTGCAGTGCTGGGAAGACAGTACTTCTGAAATATATATCATGGCAATATATATTTTAAGAAAGGGCATAGCAAACAATTTAGCAACTGGCAGTCAAGCTTAGCTGGTACTTAAAACTGTGCAATCTAACGTCAAAGTACTCTAGCAGTTAGTTAGAACACTCCAGCAAAAAGATATATCATCGATCTTTAGTGAAATTTGACATATTGCATAATGCCATCAGTCTACTATATATGTATTTGATTCAGAGTCAGAGGCACATGGAAATATTTCTGATTCGTTTCCTGTTCTTGCCGATTCATTTAAATCACATCTCCACAGTTTTCTATTTGGCATTTTAAGTGAAGAGTTTCTTCCTTTTGTATGATTATATCTTTACATACTGGAATGTTACTGACTGAGCTGATTACACTTTATGTTACAAAGTACAGATAGCATGAAGTTATTCATAAAAAGCAAGGTGTCATAAGAACTAATAATTGTTAAATTAAACTTTGGAGTAGTTTTTCTGTAATGTTATGCTATGTAACATTAACTCCTTGCATTTTGCATACGGTTTTTCAAATTAAGAAAAAAAAGAACACAATATATGTATGTGTGTATTAAAAATAACAGAGAAATATTCAGCAGCAGCAATTGTTCCTTGTTTTGTAATAGGATTGCACACGGGACAATAAGCCTAAATGTCAAGTCTCTAGTGAGATGTAGGTATCAAAAAGATCACACTAGAACAAATAGTTAATAGTTACACTGTGCAAAAAATTAAAGCACCACTTTGAAAATGCATCAGATCTAAATATGGATTCAAACGCACCCCGAAAATCGAAGTAAAAAAATTATGGTGCTGGCTAGTTCATTTTGACAGAATTTAGTTCCTTCCACTCAGTAGTCAATATAGGCCCCACACGCTTGTCATTCCTGACAGTTCCTAATGAGATTCTTCAAAGAGTAGTTGTAAAACATTTAACAAGATCATCTGCAGAGGAATGGTTTATTTGAAGAGTTTCAGTCAGGTTTCAGAGCTCATCACAGCACAGAAACAGCTTTAGTGAAGGTTACAAATGATCTTCTTATGGCCTCTGACAGTGGACTCATCTCAGTGCTTGTCCTGCTAGACCTCAGTGCAGTGTTTGATACTGTTCACCATAATATTTTATTACAGCAATTAGAGCATGCTAAAGATATTAAAAGTTCTGTACTGCAGGGATTTGGATCATATCTATCTAACAGACTCCAATTTGTTTATGTAAATGGAGAGTCGTTAGTTATGGATGCCACACTTTGTGTACTAACACCAATTCTGTTTACATTATCCATGCTTGCCTTTGGCAGTATCCGTAGTAGTAAGTTAGATAGCACACACCAATTAGATTGCAGGAATTTCTTATAAAAGTAAAGACCTGGATGACCTCTAATTTTCTTTTACTCTACTGTGGCCTAAAAGAATGTTAGAAATATGGTATCTAACCAGATTCTTGCTATGGATGGCATTAAATTACAGGGCACTAGTAGTGGACCTACCATTAACACTGTGAGGAATACTGGAGTCGTTTTTGACCAGGATATGTCCTTCAATGCACATATTAAAAACATTTGTAGGACTGCTTTCTTCGAATTGGGCAATCTCTCTGAAATTAGAAAGATTCTGTCTTAGAGTCACGCTCAAAAGCTAGCTCATGCATTTATTACTTCTAGGCTGGACTACTGTAATTCATTACTATCAGGATGTCCTGAAAACTCCCTGAAAAGCCTTCAGTTAATCCAAAGTGCTGCAGCAAGAGTCCTGACAGGGACTACATTGGCTTCTCTTCATTGGCTCCCTGTTAAATCCCAAATTGAATTCAAAATCCTGCTCCTCACATACAAGGTCTTGAGGACCCAGGCTCCACAATAGAGCATTTGTTTTCAGACTGCTAGTTTACCTTTGACTATTAGGGTAGTAAAATGGGAGACAGTGCCTTTCACTTTCCAGGCCCCTTTTCTGTGGAACCAGCTTCCAGTTCGGATTTGGGAGAAAGACACCCTCTCTACCATATAGCATATAGTTAAGGCTGAATCAGGTGACTCTGATCCTCACTTAGTTTTACTGCAATAGCCCTGGGCTGCTGGGAGCTTCCCATGATAGAAGTGTTTCTTCTTCCTCACTTTGGCATACACATGGTGCAGCCAGGAATCGAAACACCAATCGTCCGACTAGTAGATTACCCCCTGTACCCAGTACCAAGTTAAATTTTATGTAAGGTAATGGAATTTTAGGTAACAGGTTCACTTTCATAAATACCAAAGCAGATGATAGTGATTAAAAACCCTTGCTGCTATTTAAATGACCAGATCCATTTCCCAGAAGTTTAAGTGACTTGATGCTATACTCTGATTAAAACGTGTTCTTTTGAGCAGTGTATTTTAATCCAAATCCAATTTGTTTATATAGCACATTTAAAAACGAAAGGTTTGCCCAAAGTGCTGAACAGAAACAAAAGGGTAAAACACAAGATAAAACCACTGACACTCACATAAAAACATAATAATACACATAATATCGAAAAAAGGTGTGTTTTCAAAAGCAACTTAAAAACAGGAAACGAAGATGCCTGTCTAATATTTAAAGGGAGCGTATTCCAAAGCTTGGGGACCATAATTGAAAAGGCTCGTTTTCCTCTATGTTTTAGCCTAGATTTTGGGACAACCAACAGCAGCTGGTCAGCTGATCTAAGGGTCTGCGAAGGAATATAAGGCTGAAGCAACTTGGAAAGGTATGGGGGAGCAAGACCATTAAGGCATTTATAAACCAGCGTTAGGACTTTGAAAGTAATCTGTCATGAACAGGAAGTCAATGAAGAGAGGACAGGATAGGTATTACATGTTCATGCCTGTGGGTACCAGTCAAGAGGCGGGCAGCAGCATTTTGAATGAGCTGAAGACGTGCAAGAGACCCTTGGCTGACTCCAACATAAAGTGCATTACAGTAGTCAAGCCATGTTGAAATAAAGGCATGTATTACCTTCTCCATGTCACATTTTGACAAAACTGGCTTCAGCTTTGCTATTTGCCTCAACTGGAAAAAGCTTTGTTGCAACACAGAACTAATATGTTTGTTCAATTTAAAATCTGAGTCCATAATGACTCCCAAATTTGTCACATGCTGTTTGATATAAGACCCTAGCCAACCACAATTTCTAAGCGGGTTGCATGAAATATTATTAGGTCTAAATACAATCACCTCCGTTTTACTCTCATTGCAATTCAAAAAGTTCAGAGCCATCCAAGCTTTGACATCTTCAAGGCCGTTCAAAAGGATTTGGATGGAGCCTGGGCCATTTGGTGCTAAAGGCAAATAAATTTGGCTGTTGCCTGCCTAGCAGTGAAAGGATATTTTGTGTTTTCTAAAAATAGACCCCAAAGGGACCAGGTATAATGAAAAAAGAAGAGGGCCAAGGATTGAGCCCTGAGGCACCCTACAAGGAAGGGGGGCTGAGGTGGACTCCAAATTTTCAACTTTAACACTAAACGTTCTGCCACTCAAATATGAACGAAGCCAATCCAGTGCTGCACCTTTGGTGCCAACCAGGTGTTCCAAACGAGAGGTAAGAATATTGTGGTCAAGAGTATCAAATGCTGCAGTAAGATCTAAAAGCACAAGGATCACAGGACTTCCACAATCACAACCACTAAAAAGATTAGTCTTAGTAACAAGTGTCAGCCTTCCAGTCTGGCTCTGTTGCGCTGACGCAGTGATGAAAAAAAGGCCGTGAATCTAATATGACTTGGATTTTTTTTACCTTAATATGAAAACACGGCATCTAATTAAAAACATTAAAATGTTTCTTTTTTTTCAATATGGTGCCAATAAAATGTCTAAATTAAGACTGTTATAATATAAATAAATTTAATCATGCTTCTACTGTCAAACTTGAAACAACAGGGAAATTGCAGAAGAATATTTTTACATTTTTTATTCCCTTTGGATTATATTTTCATCATGGAATTTATTTTATTTATTATTCGCCACTAGGGATGGGATTTCATGATTGATTTCACTTATCGATTCGATTCCCGTATCCATTCTCATTTTCAGAGTCACCAACATCTCTAAGCACCATGTCAAAGACATTACTTTCATGCAAATTAATTACATCCGGTGGGTCAAATATTTGTGGATGTTGGAGGTATTTCCACTCTTTGTTACGATCAGGGGTCATTACTCAAAAGAAGGAGGAAGTACTTTGTTACACTATTTGTTACATTATAACTGCATTTCTCGGTCAAATGAACGAAAACATATTGTCTCATAATTACCATTTGCCAATATAAACCTGAATTTACAGTCCCACACATCAACACAAATCCCTGCCCTAATGAGGACACATATAATATTTCTCTTAGTATTTAGGTATGAACACAAAGCCTACAGCACAAAAAAAATGAAAACAAGCACAAAGAGACTTTTAAGTGATCTCCATGTTGATTCTACTTCAGAAACATGAACAGATTGTTGTGATTTTGGGCTATATAAATATATAAATAAATATAAATATATAAATAAAAACAGGTAGAAACGAAGCCTGCAGCCTAACTGCTCATCTGTTTGTTACTGGATGAAGTTCAGTGGCAGCTGGCTTCACGGCAGCTCACAAGTGATGGCTCAGCCATGGGCTGGGATCAGCATTCACTCAGCTTAGCATCGCTCTGGGATCTTGGATAGCTTAGCATTTGCATGCTGTTATATTAGCAACAACCTGTTCTGTCCTGGATGCAGTTTGCACTTCCTTTTTTTGCAATAAAAATAAAAATTATGTTCGTATCCACGCTGGAAACTGCCCTACATTTGCTCCTCCATAACTGAAATCAGCTAATTGTAGAATACATGCCAGAACTGATAAGCGGGATTGACAGGCAGGCAGACTAACAATTCCAAGGAATTGGACTACTAGGAACCGGTTCTTGTAGAGAACCTTCTTTTCCTCGATTCTCATCCACATTGGCCACTCTAGAATACTATACCTTTAGCATGAAGTGTGACCAGTAATGTTACCCTCAATAAAAAGCATTTATTTCTAATGCACAGGATACAGTTATATTTTAAACTGCATAATTTAGGTTATAACTAGCACAATGTCCTGTATTACACAAAGACAAACATGCAGTGCCTACTTAATATACAGGCTTTAAGGGAACTCAAGCAATAGGACGCTAAGTTTTATATTTGTGAAAATTTGCAGTTATACCCGGGAACCACACTGGTTTTTGCAGCTTTGCAAACATGGCTCTAAACAGAAAAAAAGAGTTGTTAGTTAGCAACGACGTGCAATCTTGTGTAGGAACTTCTGGCAATAATAAATCCAGCCTTCATAATGGTTGTATTTTTGACACCAGACAAACTGACAGTTTCCAGTCTGTTTTGATCGACTGGAATAAAGCTGTGATAGGCATGGTTTCCTTGGAGCATCAACACTGCTGAACGAGTAAGACTGCTCAGAGATTACTGTTAGTTTGTTGGAAACATGTTCTAGTTGCAGGCATTTCTAATTTCATCACATATGGTGGATTTCTGCAATAGCTTGTTTTATGGCACATATCCATTGTTAAAAAAACCAAACAAACAAACAACCCACCAGTTTTTGTGTTGTATACCTGTATAGCAGATGTGAACAGGTTGAAAATGTAGGTAAAAAGGAGACCTTCCATGATATAACTTGCTTTAACCCGATATCTAACCCATAGGTTGAGTTGACACTTACAAATGAAATTTCAAGCATCCATGTACCTTGGAAAATATTGACAGGATGAAGGTAATATTATTCATTGCTTCCTTGAAAATACTAAAAATATTGTACATGAAAGCTGTTTCTGACAGAGTAAGGTGGGAACTTTTATCTGATTAAACAGATTTTTTTTTAATGGAATGACCTATATATAAATTTACTATATGATTTATCAAAGAAAAGTGTACTTTTAATGTCAGCACTGTCCGCTCTGTACCCAAGATACAAATCACTTTCTTCTTCTTCCTCTTACAGATAGATTGACCAGTAGACAACATTGAAGAAGAGGAAAGAGAAGGGAAAAAGGGCTCTTGCATAAAGATCAATGCGCTTAGCAGCTGCCGGTATGACAGGTTTAGGTGGTGGTGGTTTCTTGTTGGCTTTGTTTTGGGATTTGAGGGCCCCTGTAACTTCAACTGGTTTACCATAACAGTCAAAGTTAGAAAGTTCAAAGTCTCGAGGTAAAGATCCCACGATGCTGAAGTCACTGGAGCGAAGGTCAGACTTCGAAGTGCAAACTTTCTTACAGCGGGTTTCAACGACCTGGTAAAAGACACATGCTGACTGAACAACATTAATAGATTTCTTTTTGCTCTTATAAAACAGATATTGCTATTAAGTCATTCCATCTCAAACAGAGACAGGCCTTTTGCTAAATAGTCTCTCATTTGCATAAAAAATTTATGACACATACATAACATATATAATGAGTGCGGTGGGGTTTTATCTTTATATTTCAAAATACTTATCAAGATATTTTTTTTCTTTGAAAAATGGCCAGTTTCAGGCCATTTTGTTGCACACTGAAATCTCTGGCATTGTTTGAATTAATGAATTAAAATGTTCTAAAAATTTGATGATTTGAAATGAAATTTCCCTCTAGGGTGTTACATGGAGCCTTTCAGCTATTTTCACACATGTAGCACAGTCTTTAACTTTTCTAAACATTTGAATGAGAATCAAATTGGTTGGCTTAGACAACAATTAATCAATTCCCATATATAGAGTCCATATAATATCTGAATGAGCTAATGCGAAAATAGAGCAATCACCACCTTTTATTAAAACCAAATAGAACGTTTGCAGTAGTGAGAATGCATTAAATGCATAGAATGCTCTGTTACGCATATGCAGCAAGTGACAAAACTTGGCTTAAGACAATGTTCATGTCCAGATTCTCCTCCAGGTGTCCATAATTCATGTGTGAAAACAGTTTTCAAAAACAGCGTTCGAGAAATAAGACCAGGGGTCTCATGAATAAACATAGACATAGAAAACCAGACCTGAAGAGGCATATACCACTTCCCAAGTAAGTTGGGATTTATTACAACAAACTTAAGAGGAGAATTTGTGCACTACTACAGAAAATCTGATCCATCAAAAGGAACATTTTCAAAATGGAAATTGGCAATGCATACTGGTCAAGTGCTGGACTGAAGTTATCTCTAGTCTATTTATCGCAGTCTAATGAGTTGCCCACTCAGTGTCGCTGTGTCCTGCTGTAATCCTTCTGGCGTATTTCCTGTGGTCTCACGGGTTCAGGTCTGAAACTGTCAGACCAGCAAGTGAGAGTTTTGTCTCCAGGCTGCAGAGAGAGCTCAGTGTATTCCTCATGGTGCCGTGAAGTTAGACATTAAGTGCTATTTCTGCTATTATGTGCTGCCTTTAAGCGATAAGCAAGCATGCTATGCTGGCCAGAGAAAGTCCTCAGTCATTCATAGACTGTTCTGTCTTGCCTGCATAAACTGGAGAGACCCATTCTTGTTTTTTGGGGAAAAGTGCACTGGCCCTCCACTTTCTGATATGCCTAGGGCAGTTGGGAAAGTGGCTGCCTCACGTGTGAGGGGGGAGCAGGGCCTAGGTAGGTGTCTCTACCTCCCCCTGATTGTGGCTTATTGCAGATTAGCCTCTTAGCAGCTCCTCTCTAGCCCTAGCTCCAGGGGAGCCGTTGACTGGAGACTGTGCTTCTCCCCTGATAAATACAACTTGTCTTGTATTTAGCCAGTAGCTAGTTCCCAGAGAACAGAGTTGGGCCACAATATTGGGAGGGCATCCAGGCTTATTGGCACATTGGTCAAGGGGTCATGACACGCTCAGTGAAACCTTGCTGTGGCATTGGGGACCTTACTGGGGTATTGTCTGCGGTCAGTGGTTTATGTACTCAGAAAAATATCAGAAAAAAGGTCCAGAACGAAGAGAGGAAGTGGATCCTGGTGGCTCCTCTTGGCCTCACATGCCATGGTTTTCAGCAATCCCACCGCTCCTGAACTGGACCGCATGGGTGCTTCCTGTCCAAAAGGACCTCCAGTCTCATAAGAGCAGGACCATCCATCTCTTCCCTGCAGGGCTCAGGCAGATGGCCCGACCCTTTAGAGAGAGAGGCTCTGTGCCCTAGGGCTGCCTGAGCCAGTGGTGCAAACTCTGCAGGAGTTTTGTGCACCATCCACTAGAGCTGCCTACTCCTACTACTGAAGACTGTTGCCTCCTGGTGTGCCGTCCACCAGTTGGACCCCCACAAGGCCATATTTTACACCACTCTGCGGTTCCTGCAATCCCAGCTGGATGTGGGCAAGTCTGCAGTTACAGTTACAATGGGAGGTGTGGTGGCAGCAATCAAGGCAGTTCGTATTGGTCCCCCAGCACTTATGGGACTGACTCCATCCTAATCTTGACGTTTCTTAGCGGTTCCCAGTGACTTTCAACTTGTAGACCTGGATGCCCAGTTCCCCCATGGAACCTGGTTCTTGGTGGGCTTTAGCGTATTCCCATTTAGCTCGGGCTGTGGTTACTTTCCTCTTGGGTCGGACCATAATGTAGCTCTATGCTAGGCTGCTCCCTGGGTCTTCACAGTGTATAGCAGGTGCATTCAGACAATTAGGAAGATGGAAAAGCTCTTGTTTGCTTAACGTGGGGTCTTGGGCAGACCCTTGCCTAGCCAAGGGTGTGCTCTGCGGATGATGCGTTCAGAGTGATGTGCAGTGTTAGTTTTCCGCCACACATAGCGTTTTGCATTTTAGCCAAAAAGTTCCATTTTGGTCTCATCTGACCAGAGCACCTTCTTCCACATGTTTGCTGTGTCCTCCACATGACTTGTGGCAAACTGCAAATGGGACTTCTTATGGTTTTCTGTTAACAATGGCTTTGTTCTTGCCAGTCTTCAATAAAGGCCAACTTTGTGCAGTGCACGACTAATAGTTGTCCTATGGACAGATTCCCCCACCTGAGCTGTAGATCTCTGCAGCTCGTCTAGAGTCACCATGGGCCTCTTGGCTGCATTTCTGATCAGCCCTCTCCTTGTTCGGCCTGTGAGTTTAGGTGGATGGCCTTGTCTTGGTAGGTTTACAGTTGTGCCATACTCCTTCCATTTCTGAATGATCACTTGAACAGTGCTCCGTGGGATGTTCAAGTCTTCGGAAATCTTTTTGTAGCCTAAGCCTGCTTTAAATTTCTCAATAACTTTATCCCTGACCCGTCTGGTGTGTTCTTTGGACTTCATAGTGTTGTTGCTCCCAGTATTTTCTTAGACAACCTCTGAGGCTGTCACAGAGCAGCTGTATTTGTACTGACAGTAGATTACACAGAGGTGCACTCTATTTTGTCATTAGCACTCATCAGGCAATGTCTATGGGCAACTGTCTGCACTCAGACCAAAGGGGGCTGAATAATTACGCACACCCCACTTTTCAGTTATTTATTTGTAAAAAATCTTCCACTTCTCACGTGTGCACCACTTTGTGTTGGTCTTTCATGTGGAATTCCAGTAAAATTGATTCATATTTGTGGCTGTAATGTGACAAAATGTGGAGAAGTTCAAGGGGGCCGAATACTTTTGCAAGCCACTGTAGTTTTTTACTCTGAATCCCAGGGTTACAAAGTAACCATGCATTCTCATTAGTGTGGTATATCCAGTTATCCTATGATGTCTAATTGCTATATATATATATATATATATATATATATATATATATATATATATATATATATATATATATATATATATATATATATATATATATATATATATATATGCTCATGTATTGCTTTATAAATCAAAAAAATTCCTGGATCATTTTTTGCTTTTTGTGCACATCCATACTTTTAGTATTCTTTTCACTCACTGCTGCATGCATGAAGCCTGAGGTGATCTTGACCTGCCATTTCCTTTATATGCATTAGACAATTTAAGTATTGACCTGCACATATTTTTCTTTATTAGACTCAAAAATTTTCTTTTTTTCTTGTATTGATTTTTAAGGATAGATGTGCACTTATGACAAACAATGTAAAATACACTATAGTTACAGATTTTAGAAGTCAGTTACCCAAGTTGTGATCACCTGCAGAGTGTTGACGTGCATTGGTGTTCCACCAGTGCCATTGATGGTGTTGTTAGGTTTAGTTAAAGGCTTCTTTCCTTCTTTCTCCTTCAAAGCTTTTTCTTTTGTGGCCATTTTGGCTTTCTCCTCTTCGATCCGTTTAGGACTGTTCAGCATCACCTTTATAACAAAAGTAAAAAGGAGTGAGGCACAGAAAAGAGAAATAGAGACAAGAAAGGAGAGAAAATTGAAAGGTTTTTAGGGTTCTCTATATATTAAGGAATCTTTTTATTTCAACGCTTGACATATAAATCATGCCAACTAATCAAACTCAAATGTCTGACTTGAGAAAATCATATCTACAAATTTGTAGATAACAAAATTGAATTGAATGTGCATATATACATATACACACACACACATATACACATATATATATATATATATATATATATATATATATATATATATATATATATATATATATATATATATACAGCAAAGGTGTACTCTCAGTGGCAAGGGAACAATAATAATAAGAGAACAGCACCACCAAGGCTGGAGATGGAGCAATACTGGAAGAGCATATGGGAGAAGGACGCAACCCATAACGGCAATGCTCAGTGGCTAGTGGATCTGAGGGCAGACCACAGCGACCTCCCTGAACAGGGTCCAGTAACCGTCACAGTGGCAGATATCCAAGAAAGGGTCTCCAGTATGAAGAGTTGGTGGAGTTCACGCCTACTGACTAAAGAAGCTGACTGCACTCCACGAGCGTCTGGCAGCACAAATGAACCAGCTGCTAGTTAACGAGAGACACCCGGAATGGCTAACCGAAGGTCGGACGGTCCTGATCCCCAAGGACCCCAAGAAGGGACCGGTCCCCTCCAACTACCGACCAATAACCTGCCTCAGTACTACATGGAAGCTCCTGTCAGGCATCATATTGGATAAGATGAACAGGCACATGGGTCAATACATGAGCGGGACACAGAAAGGGATTGGCAAGAATACCAGAGGCGCAAAACACCAGCTACTGGTAGACAGAACAGTCAGCCGAGACTGCAAGACCAGGCTGACCAACCTGTGCACTGCCTGGATTGATTACAAGAAGGCCTATGACTCAATGCCCCACAGCTGGATACTGGAATGCTTAGAATTGTACAAGATCAATGGGACCCTAAGAGCCTTCATCAGGAACTCAATGGGGATGTGGCGTACAACACTAGAGGCCAACTCCAAGCCCATAGCACAAGTCACCATCAAGTGCGGGATCTACCAAGGAGATGCTCTGTCCCCACTGCTGTTCTGCATAGGCCTGAACCCCCTCAGTGAGATCATTAACAAGACTGGCTACGGATACCGACTACGGAACGGAGCAGTTGTCAGCCACCTCCTGTACATGGATGACATCAAGCTGTATGCCAAGAGTGAACGAGACATCAATTCACTGATCCACACTACCAGGCTATACAGCAATGACATTGGAATGTCATTCGGACTGGAGAAGTGTAGTCGGATGGTAACAAAGAGACGGAAGTTAGTCAGAAGTGAGGGGATTGAACTACCAGAAGGCAACATTACAGACATAGAGGACAGCTACAAGTACCTGGGGATCCCGCAGGTGAATGGGAACCATGAAGAGGCCGCTAGAAAAGCTGCAACCACCAAGTACCTGCAGAGGGTCAGGCAAGTCCTGAGGAGTCAGCTGAATGGTAAGAACAAGATCCGGGCCATCAACACGTACGCCCTGCCCGTGATCAGGTACCCTGCTGGGGTAATAGGCTGGCCAAAGGAGGAGATAGAAGCCACTGACATAAAGACAAGAAAGCTCCTTACCATGCATGGAGGGTTTCACCCCAAGTCCAGCACCCTGAGGCTGTACGCTAAGCGCAAGGAAGGGGGCCGGGGACTGGTGAGTGTCAGCACCACAGTCCAGGATGAGACAACGAACATCCAAGAATACATTGGGAAGATGGCCCCAACTGACCGAGTGCTCAGTGAATACCTCAGGCAGCAGAAACCCAAGAAAGAGGAGGGAGACGAGGAACCATCATGGAAGGACAGGCCCCTGCACGGTATGTACCACCGGCAGATAGAGGAGGTGGCTGATATCCAGAAATCCTACCAGTGGCTGGACAAAGCTGGACTGAAAGACAGCACAGAGGCACTAATCATGGCAGCACAAGAACAAGCTCTGAGCACAAGATCCATAGAGGCTGGGGTCTATCACACCAGGCAAGACCCCAGGTGCAGGCTGTGTAAAGATGCCCCAGAGACAATCCAGCACATAACAGCAGGGTGCAAGATGCTAGCAGGCAAGGCATACATGGAACGCCATAACCAAGTGGCCGGCATAGTGTACAGGAACATCTGTGCCGAGTATAATCTGGAAGTCCCGAGGTCAAAATGGGAGATGCCCCCAAGGGTGGTGGAGAATGACCGAGCTAAGATCCTGTGGGACTTCCAGATACAGACGGATAAAATGGTGGTGGCTAACCAACCGGACATAGTGGTGGTAGACAAACAGAAGAAGACGGTCGTAGTGATCGATGTAGCGGTTCCGAATGACAGCAATATCAGGAAGAAGGAACACGAGAAGCTGGAGAAATACCAAGGGCTCAGAGAAGAGCTCGAGATGATGTGGAGGGTGAAGGTAACGGTGGTCCCCGTGGTAATTGGAGCACTAGGTGCGGTGACTCCCAAGCTAGGCGAGTGGCTCCAGCAGATCCCGGGAATAACATCGGAGATCTCTGTCCAGAAGAGCGCAGTCCTGGGAACAGCTAAGATACTGCGCAGGACCCTCAAGCTCCCAGGCCTCTGGTAGAGGACCCGAGCTTGAAGGATAAACCGCCCGCAGGGGCGTGCTGGGTGTTTATATATATATATTAGGGGTGCAACGATACACAAAATTCACGGTTCGGTTCGGTTCGATACTTTGGTGTCACGGTTCGATATTTTTTCGATACAAAAAAATGTTCATGCATTTTTAATTTGTCATTTATTAAAATTATAAATATATATTTTAACTCAAAAGTACAGTTTTTAAATTTAACCCTAACCCTTGTGCGTGTTTTTTATTTTGACAGCGAATGCGCACCTGCGGACCACTTATGTGCAGCCCTGGTTATTTAGCTCATCATATTGCAGCCACAGAAATTCTGTTGTCCATGAAACCACAAAGCTGCACTTTCTTTTTGCCTTATAGTCTGATTTGTCATAACTTCTCCGTTTTGTGGTAAGCTTTTCTTTGGCTGTCACTTCTTCACCCCGACCTGTCTTATTTGGCTCAGCAGAACTGAAATGCTTTTACACACGCACTCACATAAGCTCAGCGATTCTCTGCGCGATCAACCTCTCACATGTTTAAGCTTGCTGCGGGAGATTTCACTTGTCATGTTTGCATAGTAAGCTAACGATTAATAAGACGATGTCAGAGGAATTGGTGCACAAATTATCATCACTCACAGATCAGTGCTGTCGCTCTCTATACACAGTTCGCACGATTGCAAAGTGAAAGCAAAAAAACAAGCGCAAATTCAAACACGACTTCAATATGTCACATATTGACAGTGGCTCACCGATGCCAATGACATAATTACCCAGCTACATTTCTGAAAGAATGCAAAATCATGTGCTAACAGCTGTCTAAATGACTCGGCTAAAGTTAGTAGCATGCTTGTTGTTTTGGTCTTTGCACTAGGATGATGTCGGCGTAAATGTGCAGTCATATTCGTTGTGTTCCCACTAGTGCTTTCAGGTTAAATGTTGAAATGACCTTAACGCCACAACACGGCAAATCTCCGTTAACGAGCTACCGCCGATCGCTCCGTGCATGGGGCTAGACGGCCAACACGTTAACGAGCTAACTGCTCTAACACACTAGTTCACACCAATGTAATTGAGCATTGCATGGCACATCCAACATACTGTTTTACTTTAGTCCATGACTCGCTTACCTTCAGGGTCATACGTCACATGAAAACCAAAATAATTCCAAACGCCAGATCTGAATGAGGTTCAATGCCTGTTGCAAGGAGAGCTTAACTTCTGTCTCGCTAGCTTGCCCTGCGCTCTTCCTTCTGACTATGCTGTCTGTGTTGAGCGCTCAGTGGATCTGCGCTCGACAGTGCAGCCTAGGCGGAGTAGTCGAACACAGATTCGCTGAGCGCTCAACACAGACAGCATCGTCAGAAGGAAAATTGATAAAATAAATTACAAATGTTGTATTGTTCGATACATATGCGTACCGAACCGAAAGCACTGTATCGAACGGTTCAATATCGATACGAATATCGTTGCACCCCTAATATATATATATATATATACATATATATATATATATATATATATATATATATGTACGGCGGAAGGTTAGCCAACTATCAGAGCTGCAGAAAGGTGAGACAAAGAAGGTGCCTAAGAAGTACAGCAAGCTGTCCATACCTGAGGCCTTGGAAACAACTCACAGCCTTGGCCAGCTGCTTGAAGAGGTACACTAGAGAGATCGAAGGTAGGAGAATAAACCAGCTGTTCTCCACAGAACCAGCTAAGGTGTACTCTCAGTGGCAGGGGAACAATATAGCTACGTTCACACTGCAGGCGAAAGCGCATCAAATCCAATTTTTTTGACCCTATGTGACCCATATCTGATCATGGTATGACAGTGTGAACAGCACAAATCCGATATTTTCAAATCCGATCTGGGTCACTTTCGTATGTGGTACTGAATCCGATACATATCCGATGTTTTAGAAAGCGACTGCTGTTTGAACGGTCATGTCGCATTGAATCTGTCTTTTACGTCACTGACACAAGACAGACGCCAATTATCAGCGCCGGAGAAGCGCCCGAGAAGACATCGTGAACGCTTCCTGGCCATCCAGTGTAGATGTTAGTGAAACTGTTGGGAAGAAAACGTGAACATTTTATTTGTACTGTATAATCTGCAGATTCTGACAGAAATCTGCAACTATCCTTTGAAGCACCGCTCCTCTCTAAAACAGCAATAAGGATCATTATTAAGTTATCTACATTATTATGTAAATAAGAAAAAAACTTAAAGCAAAAATTGGGAAACGTAAAGTCCGAAGTCTTTATATTAAGGGCCATCAGTCAAACAATACTGTTTGCTCTGGGTCTAAACAGAGCGCGTTGTGTGTGACATCTTCTTTTGCGCATGCGGGCCACTTTGAGCGTTCACACTAGAGTGCGTTAGCTGTCACATTTTATTTGTAGTGTGAACAAGCAGACAAAAAAATTGGATTTGATCAAAAAATCTGAATTGAGCATTAAGACCTGCAGTGTGAACGTAGCCTATGAGAACAGCACCACCAAGGCTGGAGAGGGAACAATACTGGAAGAGCATATGGAAGAAGGACGCAACCCATAACGGTAATGCTCAGTGGCAAGTGGATCTGAGGGCAGACCACAGTAAACTCCCTCAACAGGGTCCATAATCATCACCGTGGCAGGCATCCAAGAAAGGGTCTCCAGTGTGAAGAGCTGGACAGCACCAGGAACTGACATGGTTCACGCCTACTGGCTAAAGAAGCTGACTGCAGTCCACGAGTGGCTGGCAGCACAAATGAACCAGCTACTAGTTGACGAGAGACACCCAGAATGGCTAACCAAAGGCCGGACAGTCCTGATCCTCAAGGACCCCCAGGTCCCCTCCAACTACGGACCAATAACCTGCCTCAGCACCATGTGGAAGCTCCTGTCAGGCATCATAGCGGCTAAGATGAATAGCCCAATGAGTGGGGCACAGAAAGGGATTGGCAAGAATACCAGAGGTGCAAAACACCAGATACTGGTAGACCAAGTAGTCAGCCGAGACTGCAAGACTAGACTGGAGAAATACAGTTGGATGATAACAAGGAAGGAGGGCTCGAAGCAAAACAAAACCGGAGCACCAGAAGGCCAAAAGACTAAAACAAAAAACGAGCCCAAAACCAAAAGAAACGAAGCACACCAGAACACAGGAAAAAACAGAGCCCAAAACAGAAGAGTCCAGGGGGCCGACAGCACAGGAGTCCAAAACAGTTCAGGGGGCCGGCCAGGGGGCCGACAGCACAGGAGTCCAAACAGTTCGGGGGGACCAGACGAGGCTGAAGGCTCTGAGGCTGGACCAGACGAGGCTGAAGGCTCTGAGGCTGGACCAGACGAGGCTGATGATGAGGCTGGACCAGACGAGGCTGATGATGAGGCTGGACCAGACGAGGCTGATGATGATGCTGCAGCCGGCGAGGATGATGATGATGCTGCAGCCGGCGAGGATGATGATGAAGCTGCAGCAGGTGGCTGGACGGGCTCCTCGGGCCCTCCAGCTGAGACAGGTGGCTGAACGGGCTCCTCGGGCCCCCCAGCGGAGACTGGAGACAACGGCCGGAGCGGTCCCTCGGACCCTCCAGCGGAAACAGGAAACAAAGGCCGGAGCGGTCCCTCGGACCCTCCAGCGGAGACACGAGATGAAGGCTGGACGGGCCCCTTGGACCCTCCAGCAGAAGCCATCACAAAGCCAGCAGGCATGGAGTCCTCTGGCAGACATGAAGGCAATGGGTGCTGTGCTGAGCACTGGCCCTGCTCAGACAGCACTGACACGGAGTTGTTCTCTGAGGGCTGCTTAATCTTCAGGGGTCCAGAATCAGCTGGGGACTGAGACCTAGCCTCTGGGGAAGCCCTGGAGTGCAGAACGGTGCCTGAAGCAGCTAAAGCGCGAGAAACTCCCTGACTGGACCTTAAATTTTCTCCCTGCATGGAGTGAATGAGTGGAACCGGTACTGCTGGAGCCAGAGCTACGGGTAGCGGGGGCACTGGAGCTACTGGGGCCTGCGCTACAGGCGGCACTGGAGCTACTGGGGCCTGCGCTACAGGCGGCACTGGAGACTGAACTGAGGGTGGCACTGGAGACTGAACTGAGGGTGGCACTGGAGACTGAACTGAGGGGGACACTGGAGACTGAACTGAGGGGGACACTGGAGACTGAACTGAAGGGGACACTGGAGACTGAACTGAAGGGGACACTGGAGACTGAACTGAAGGGGACACTGGAGACTGAGCTGAAGGGGACACAGGAGACTGAGCTGAAGGAGGCACAGGAGACTGAGCTGAGAGTAGCACTGGCTGCGGGGGAGCTAACTGAGCTGAGAATGGCTGCGGGGGAGCTAACCGAGCTGAGAGTGGCTGCGGGGGAGCTAACCGAGCTGAGAGTGGCTGCGAGGGAGCTAACCGAGCTGCCGGTAGCTGCACAGGCGATAAGCAGCTCGCGTTGACATCCGCCACACAAAACGCAGCCCCTGAATGAACAGTCATGCAGTCTGAAAATGAAAAAGAGTCCTCACTCACCACAGCCGGCGATTTAGAAGCCCGAACGTCCGGCTGTGGGGTGGCACGCTTGCGGCGCGATCGGCGTTTCCTCCCCGCAGACGGCTCCGACGGGCCGGGCAAGATCACATCCGGCGAGTCGGGCAGCGAGGCAGGAGTGGCTGAGAGAAGGTGAGGTGTGTGCCGGAGAAAAGCCTGTATGGTCGGAGGAAGTGAATTCAGTAGCCATGGCAGGCCGGAAAAGAGACATTGTAGCCGACCTTCCACGGCGCGGCGAAGCTCGTACGGAGGATTCTCCAGCCACAGCCCGAGGAGGATCTCCACATTGTAGCCGATGTCATCCTGGAGCTCCTCGGACGGATTGACTGCCGCTGGGTCCATGGTGGCTGGTTCGTTCTGTCACGGTTTGCGGGGCAAGCCGTGTGGATTTGTAGTAAGGACCCAAAAGGCGGCAGCTCTGGTGCAGGTGAGTGTTTATTTACAGGGGTGTAAGTACAAACAGCGGTGGCGACAAAACATGAAACCGGAAACCTAAACTGGGTAAACTAATAAGACAAACCAGAATGAGGATGCAGGGAGGTCCGGAGAAATACATACGGGGAGACCGAGGGGAAACAACACAGACGAACCAGCGATTGCTAAGACAGAAAATACAACTTAAATACACTCAGAACACAGGGAGATTACACACAGGTGGGAGACACAGCTGGGAGTGATTAACATGACGAGACCAGGGAGGCAAACTGAAAACACTCACATAAGACGCAGACCTTCACAATAAAACAGGAACACACGGGGGGAACAGGGTAAACGCCAATTAGAGAACAGAACCAAAATCGCGAAGAGAAAACACAAAACGCTGGGTCAAAAGGACCCAGGATCATGACAATTTTATATGGTACACGGCGCTCGAAAATCTGTCAAATGTTGTAGTGCAACTTTGCTAAGCTATGAATCCACACCGCTTGATGGATTGTCGGAGCATTACAGCTATCATAGGCAGGAGCCTCGCGGAGTGATGCGTACTGTGCTTCAACATAATATTACCGTATTGTGTGTGTATAACCTCTTTTTAAGTTTTGTAGATATTATAAATGGTTATGCTGAGGATATGTCGGCCAATTTCCACTGGAAATGCCTTTTGGTTAAACTGTCAGTAAGGAATTTGCATTTGCACTGTTAAATTTTTATATAACTTTAATGCACATAAAAAACAGCTGCTTGTTTAAGTGAAAATACATTGATTTTTTTTTTTTTGCACTAATAAAGTTGTGGAGATGTAAAGTGTTTTGTCTAGTGCCAATTATATCATCAGTTATATCGTTATCGCAAATTTTCAAATGTATTTCGTGATAAATATTTTTGGTCATATCACACTGCTCCACTGCTGGGATAATGAGCTGGCCAAAGGAGGAGATAGAAGCCACTGACATCAAGACAAGGAAGCTCCTTACCATGCATGGAGGGTTTCACCCCAAGTCCAGCACCCTGAGGCTGTACGCTAAGTTTAAGGAAGGAGGCCAGGGACTGGTGAGTGTCAGCACCATGGTCCAGGATGAGACAACAAACATCCACGAATACATCCAGAAGATGGCCCCAACCGACCGTGTGCTCAGTGAATACTTCAGGCTGCAGAAACCCAAGAATGAGGAGGAAGAGGAGGCACCATCATGGAAGGACAGGCCCCTGCACGGTATGTACCACTGGCAGATAGCAGAGGTGGCTGACATCCAGAAATCCTATCAGAGGCTGGACAAAGCTGGACTGAAAGACAGCACAGAGGCACTGATCATGGCAGCACAGGAACAAGCTTTGAGCACAAGATCCATAGAGGCTGGGGTCTATCACACCAGGCAAGACCCCAGGTGCAGGCTGTGTAAAGATGCCCCTGAGACAATCCAGCACATAACAGCAGGGTGCAAGATGCTAGCAGGCAGGGCATACATGGAATGCCATAACCAAGTGGCCGGCATAGTGTACAGAAACATCTGTGCCGAATATGGCCTGGAAGTCCCAAGGTCAAACTGGGAGACTGGGTGGTGGAGAATGACCGAGCTAAGATCCTGTGGGACTTCCAGATACAGACGGACAAAATGATGGTGGCTAACCAACCAGACACAGTGGTGGTAGACAAACAGAAGAAGACGGCTGTAGTGATAGATGTAGCGGCATCAAAGACAGCAACATCAGAAAGAGGGAACACGAGAAGCTTGAGGAATACCAAGGGCTCAGAGAAGAGCTCGACAAGATGTGGAGGGTGAAGGTAACGGTGGTTAATGGTGGAGTTTGAAGGATAGACCATAATTGCCTGTAGGCTGAAATGAAGGTGTGACAGTATGTTTTAACATGCATACTTATCTGCAGTGTGTGACTTTTATTCAAAATGTGAAGCACTTTGCAAGCCTATCTTTTAAAAAGTGCTATACAAATCAATTTATTAATAATGATTATTATTAATTATTATTAATATTAGTATTATCAAGGATGGGGCTCATAACAACAATGCTCAGTAGATAGGGAAGCTAGGACCACAGCACCACCTTGAACAGGATCCAGTAACCGTCACAGTGGCAGACCTTCACGTGTCATATATTCACACCTATTGGCTAAAGAAGCTAACTGCACTCCATAAGCAGCTTCCAGTACAAATGAACTAGCTGCTAATAGATAAGAAACACCCAGAATAGGACAGAAGGCCAGACAGTCCTGATCCCCAAGGATCCCCAGAAGGGAATGATAACCTGCCAAAGCACAACACGGAAGCTCCTGTCAGGCCGCATAGCAGCTAAGAGGATCAGGCACATAAGGAATTGGTAAAAAAGAATGAGTGTTAGGGTTTAAAATGATTAAACAAAGCTGGTTTTATTGTTTTTATATACACAATGCAGTGTGCTCATAAACAAGTTAGCGCTCCATGTTTGAAGGTCAAAAGCTTCATCCAGCGGCATGTCTGGACTGAAATATTGAAGAGTTGACTTAGCGCAGAGGGTTTTGCAACATGCTTACACATCACACTTGATAATGTTAGAAGGATATTCTCTGGACCGAAGGGAGTCTGAACAGAATGTCCTGAACTAGACATGTAGAATCAGTAATATTAAAATGATCAGCGCTAGGCAGGGAGGTGTTTTTGTGTCTGTCTTTGTGATTCCAGGAAAAAGGAGCAGATAGGAGGTGGGGACAAAGTGAAGACTCATAAGGAGACAACAGGACTGCCACATTGCTTCCGGAAGAAGATACCCATAATAGTACTTGTTATTGTTGTAGTATAAAACTGTACGGCCCAAACCAGGGTTATCCTGAGGGAGACAGCTGTTCACATCCATGTCCTTGTAATTTGAACAACAATGCTATAACCTATAGGCCAAATTCAAGACAACTGAACAAGTCACCATCAAGTACCAAGGAGATGCTCTGTCCCAACTGCTGTTCTTCATAGGCTTGAAACCCATCACCCATACCTTTAACAAGATTGAATATGTATACTGACAGTGGAATGGAGCAACTGTTAGCCAATTCCTCTAAATGGATGACATCAAGTTGTATGCCAGGGGTGAACGAGACATCGATTCACTCATCCACACCACGAGGATATAAAGCAACAACAGCTAAATGTCATTTGGAGAAGCAGAGAGGGAAGGTAGTCAGAACTGTGGGGATTGCACTAGCAGAAGGCAGACATTGAGGACGGCTACAAGTACTTTGGAATCCCACAGGCAAATGGAAACCATGAAGAAGCCACTAGGAAAACCGCAACCAGCAAATACCTGCAGAGAGAAGGTAGGTGCTGAGGAGTCAGCTGAATGGGGAGAAAAAGATCCAGGTAATCACCGCCTACACCCTGCCGGTTGGTATAATCAGCTGGCCAAAGGAGGTGACGCCACTGACATCAAGACAACAAAACCTTCGGCTGTAGAGGCCCGAGTGCCACAAAAAATAAAAGCAAAAAAAAAATTCAGGAAAAAACAATAAAGAACCATGAATACATCAGAAAGACAGCCACAACTGATCATGTACTTAGTGAATACCTCAGGCATCAGAAACCTGAGAAAGAAGAGGAGGCAGGGAGAAGAATTATGATGGAAGGATTGGGCCCTGCATGTACCACTAGCAGATAGAAGTGGCTGAAATCCTATCAATCGCTGGACAGAGCTGGACTGAGACACAGCACATAGGCACATTCGAAAATAAATTAAAAATTATCCTTGAAAGTTGACCTGAAACTTTCAACACATTCTTACTGTCATCCAACTGCTGTAAATCTGTGCCAAGTTTAATCTCTATTGGCTGCAATATTCCACAAAAATTAAAGGACAATTTTGCTCAATACAGTCAACGCAATATGATCACATCACATCAAAGGAATGTGATAACATTGTATTAAAAATGTATGTAATGTTCTGAAAGGCACATTCAAATAAAATGTATTATTATTATTATTATTAATCATATTATTATTAAAGATCAGCAGTTCAGCCCCTCCAAGGTTCAAGGTTACTGTATTTATACCTTTAGGTAAATTTGTTTTACAGAAAAAAAGATAGCATATGGCATCCCTTCACAAAACACACACACGTATTTAATCCTGACAGACACATATTTGGTAAATAGACAAGATGACTCAAACCAAAAACAGTTCTTATTAGGTTTAGTGAGAGCAGCAGGGACAAAGCTGTTTTTATAATGCTTTGTCCTGCATCTTGTAACTAGAAACCTCCGTCCAGAGGGAAGACACTGATATTCACCCCGTAGAGAATGGGAACCATTATAAAGAACTGATAAAGCCACCCTCTGTACCTGTTTAGAGTACAGAGAGGCAAAATCTGATTTAGTGAGTTTTTCTCTGTGACAGAGGTCTGACCAAACCATGCCACCAAACAAAGAGATAAAACAGACTCAATAGAAGAACGATAAAACCAAAGTTAAAATTGATTAAAAGACAGTCTAATAGATGGGTTATGGTCAGCAAATCCCAAAGAGGGAGGGATTTACAAGCATTCTTCCACTGAATTTCATGTCAACTATTGAAGATGATTGTTTATGTACATTTTTATTTATTAAAATAAGCCTGTTGGCAGACATGTAGAGAAGGTAACCCAGAGGAAGAGTCAACTGGCAATTTCATGTCCACAATCACAGATAAATTTTTATGTAATATTATATTGAATTTGAACAGAAATGTCCTTATGTTTGTGCAGTGGATTGCGATGAGATGTCCAAGAAGAGGAATCTGATGAGAATTTGAAGTCGAGCATAATTGTCCTTTATTTTCTGTGGGATATTGCTGCCGATAGAAATCAACCTTGACAGAGATGTAGAGTAGCTGAAGGAAGAATAACATTGCCACCCAAACTGAAAAGAAGAATAAATGAACACCCAATCAGGAAAACAATGGTGCAGGAGCTTAATTTCTCTTAATTTCCTGAAGAGAAAAAAAGTGAATGTGTTCATTTGTGTGTGTGTGTGTGTGTGTGTGTGTGTGTGTGTGTGTGTGTGTGTGTGTGTGTGTGTGTGTGTGTGTGTGTGTGTGTGTGTGTGTGCTTGCGCCTGTGTTTTCAATCAGCAACAAAGAAGAAGCGCTACTGTAAAGCTTAGTGCAGTCAGTGTAAGAAAATTGATGTCGGCTCGCTTGACTGCAGTGCTCTGTGTTAGCCACTGTTGACCATTACTAGGATTCCTTTTAAGTTCTGTCAACTTATTTCCATGGGAAACATGAATGAAAAGTTCTAGGTACTATTTTTGAATTTAAGTAATAAACATTTCATTTTTATTATAGCCTAGAGACTGGTGATCTGTCCAGGTATACCCTGTCTCTTCACCAATGGCAACTGGGATAGTCTCCAACTGCAAACGCACAAACAGATTCTGGTCGGTTTAATAGACAGTGTGTGTGCTGCAGCACCAAGCTATAAACCAGGCTATAAGCCTGGTGCTGCATCTCAAAAGACTGTGAGGGGACTTCACTCAGAGATGGAGAAATATGCAAAAACAGCAAACGGCAGCCAAAATAAACGCTTGCTTTTTGTTTAGAATTCCATCTCTGCACATCTGCATCTGGACCCTAAACTCTGACAGAAACCTCTACACTGCAAAATAGTATGCAAATATTTTGTTGAATTGCTGATGCAGTTATTGTTATCTTGTCCCAAGGCTTGTTCCCCAAGTAGGTTTTCCAACTAAGCTATGTGTACACAGATATTTTATATATAGCAAGATGTATTTTACAGTACAGTGTGAGTGGTTGTTTGCAAGAACTGACCTGGACTACAGCATATTCCACCAGGGATGAAAAACCAAAGAGCAGACAGGCAATGAGCCAAATATCAATAGCCTTTACATAGGAAACCTTTGGTAGCTCTGAAGCCAAGGACATGCTCTCACTGGATAGCGAAAGCACTGACAAAATACCTAGAAAAGCACAGACGTTAACATGTTAATTTTACCATTTTATAATAATCATTTCCAGGTAATTGAGATTTCTGATCATTTAATTCTGCTTGGATACATCAAAAAGAGGAGATTCAATTTTAAAAGTAGTGATCATTATAATACACCATATTGAATATACATATAACATCGCATTTGCTACAACTCAGTTACATCTGAATGCCTTCTTTAAGAGTTCTGTAAATTGAACATTATGATCCTTTATCAAGCACAGTATTAAATGTATGGCTGCATCATTATGTCAATCTGAGCAGAGGGAAACAGTAGTATTAAAATATGTTTTAGTGAGGTAAAGTTTTAAGAAGTGAATGATCAGTCTACAGTTACAGCTAGCACTTTTTTTTCTCATCATTCAATATTCAATCTGTCTTTGTGGGAACAGAGCAACGAGGAATCTTGACTGAAATTAGGTACTGATTCATAATGAAAATCTCATGCATGCATATAATAATGCTCTCAATAGGACTTGAAAACAAATTTGACATCAGGAAGAGGATGTTTCTCAGAAAATGGCCTGGTTAAAGCCCCTCTGAGACATGCATCTTGTTATTAAATTTGTTGATGTCATGTCTTATTAATCCAATTACAATTCTGTAAAGGCCAGCATAGTCAGATTTGCTTTATATTTGCCCGAATTACATGCTATATATGCTGAAATAACCACATGTTCATAGCAATTGATTACTGAACTAGGTTTGATAAGTATTGCTTTACAGTAGCTTTGTGAAGGTGAAATGTAAGAAACAAAATATATGGCTCTACACAGATAAATGACAAATTTATCAGTTTGTCTTCCAGTAACAGTCGTAGCCACAACAAATAAGAATATGCTCATGTACACACAAAGATGCCATACCATTTCTCTATTCTAAAATCTGGATGGCAAGCTTTATGGAACTTAATGGGGTCCATTTTATATAAAGTAACATGAGATCAGGCATTGCTGGGGAGACTGGATTCAATCAGAACCGATAAAGCTGGGGAGACAGGTGAGACAAGTTTAGAAATGATCCTTGTGCATTAAGGTTAGACATAGACATTTAATCTACATCTGCTTTTCTTTCTTTTCAGTACATGGTACAGCTTTCTCCCATGCTCCTTGTTTCTCATGAAAACACAGCAAAAGGTTGACCCTTGGAGCTACTCTCACTGGAAAGACATGAGACCTCTACACTTTATATTTTAGTCAACTGAATCAACTTTAGATTTAATCAACAATAATCTTATGACTTTTGGTTAACTAAAACTATACTAAAAGTAAAAGAATTTAGGTGACAATATTAAACGAAAATCATCTGTCAAAATTAACAAACTCTTGACAAATGCTTTTCATAAACTTAGTGTTTTCATGAATTCAGCTGCTGTTTTCAAGAAACCTATTTCAAAGCTGAGATTTTAAAGGGAAGCACAGTAATAGAACGTAATTCATTGTCCCATTAATTGCACCAGTATGTATTGACAATGAACCAGCATGGTCAATGCAAGACCTAAGTGGAAATTAACAATTATTAAGTGATTTGTATGTTTTTTTTTCCTTTGAGGTGTCCAACTGTCTTGAATAAAGAAGCAGCTGTGTTACCTGCAAACACAAATAATCAATGCCTGTATTGAAATTTAAGCATGAGGAGTCTTAGGCCAAACACTTCTCTGTATAGGGTACCCAGCACTGAAATGCAAACATTTGGTTACAGTTTACTTAAATGTAAAGTGATTCAAACAAAGAATGCAAAATGTGTTTTTGTGGTACTCACCTAGTGGCACCCTTGCAGCTGAGGCATCAGGGTTGATCCAGAATGACAACCAGGACAAAACAACAATCAACAGTGTTGGAGCGTAAACTCCCATCAAGTAAAAACCGACCTGCCGTCGCAACGTAAATATAACCTCGACACAGGTGTAGTATCCTGGAAACAGAGAATGATTAAATACTCAAACACACAGATCTTAAATAGATAAGATAAGCTGTTCATATTCAATATTTTCTGCATTACTTTGAGACAAACTATCTTATTTTCATTGTAGTTAATAATGGCAAATTATCTTTTTAGACAATCCCGACAATCAGACAACTCCTATGAGCAATCACTTGGTGACAACGCGAACAAAAAAACTCGCCTTTAACAGGAAGAAACTATTTAGGGGAGGGGAGAGTAGAAGTGACAAAAGACATACTAGAAGAGAGCGATAGAGTTTAATCACTGCTAATGAATAAAAATAATAATGGTCGATAAATGCACAGAACACGAAAATGAGGTGAGCGAAGAAGAAACAATCAATGAATCATGGGAAGCCCCAAGCAGCCTAAGCCTATTGCTGCGTAACTATGGGAGGATTCAGGCTCACCTGATCCAGAGTTGTCAAAAAGGAAAATTTTAAGCCTAATGTTGAAAGTAGAGAGGGAAGCTGGTTCTGCAGAAGAGGGGCCTGATAACTGAAGGCTCTTCCTCCCATTCTGCTTTGAGAAACTCAGGTAATTCTGCAGTCTGAGAGAAGTGGCCTACTGTGACAATATACTACTATTATTTATTTAAGATAAGATTGGACTTGATTATTTAAGACCTTATTTAAGAAGGATTTTAAATTCTATATTTAACAGGTAGCCTGAGAGTAAGCGATGGAATTAGGAGAAAATATCATCTCTCTTTCTAGTCCCTGTCAGTACTCTTGCTGCAGCATTCTAAACAAACTGAAGGCTTTACAAGAAGCTCTTAGAGTGACCTGATAATAATGGGTTACTATAGCCTAGCCTAGAAGTAATACATGCACAGACTAGTTTTTGCCTGCATAGTATAATAAAATTTCAATTTACAGAAATTGGACATAGTCTTTTAATTCAATTACAGATTACTAACCTGTTCCTTGGTAGTACTTTGTGCAGTTTCCATATTTTATATCCTCTTGCTTGATGTCAAACTGTGGGAGAGCAATCTCATCCATTTGAACTGGGTCAGACTGCCACATGAACACAAGATCACTGGTGGTGTAGCCAACTAAAACATAAAAATTAGAATCATAAATTTTACAGCATCAGCATAATAGACATAAAAAGTACACAATATAATACATAATATGAATAGTTTACATTTTGACTTCAAATTATTTTTTAATTTCTTTGTTTCAACTAATTTTGCCTTCTCCCACTGCAGTATACCATTAGATGAGTATGTTAAAATGGGGATAGCAGCCCCAAAATCTGCTGGAAGTAATTTAAAATCAAGATTCCAGAAGCTACTGGAAGAAGAACAGAGCTCTTTATATTACAGCACATGTGGTAGTTTTCATGAAATATAACATACAAAGTACTGAGCACTTGTTGGCCCCTTTGACTTCACTCTATGCTCCTAAACCATCTTGATTGGGCTTTGGTTTCTCTTCAGCACTGTAGCCAGGCTGACAAAAAATCAGAGCACTGTTGAGCCAACCATCCCTTTAACAGCTAGTAATGACTTCATGAACTTCTTCACAAATAAAATTTTAACCATTAGAGAAAAAAAAAGACTTATAATCATCTCACAGATGTAACATTATCTACAGCACCATTGATATTCATTTAGATTCTTTTTCTCTGATTGATCTTTCTGGGTTAACTTCAGTAATTCATTTCTCCAATCCATCTAATGTCTTTTAGACCCCATTCCTATAAGACTGCTCAGAGAACTCCTGCCATGAATTTAAGCTTCGATCTTAAATATAATCAATCTATCTCTAATATTCGGCTATGTACTACAGGCTTTCAAGCTGGCAGTAATTAAACTTAAAAAGCCATCTCTAGAGCCAGCAGTGTTAGCTAATTGTAGGCCAATCTCTAACCTTCCTTTCATATCAAACATCCTTGAAAGAGTAGTTGTCAAACAGCTAACAGATCATCTGCAGAGGAATGGCTTATTTGAAGGAATGGCTTCAGTCAGGTTTCAGAGCTCATCACAGCACAGAAACAGCTTTAGTGAAGGTTACAAATGATCTTCTTATGGCCTCTGACAGTGGACTCATCTCTGTGCTTGTCCTGCGAGACCTCAGTGCAGCGTTCGATGCTGTCGACCAAAATATCCTATTAGAGCGATTAGAGTACGCTGTCGGCATTACAGGTACCACACTGCAGTGGTTTGTGTCATATCTATCTAATAGACTTCATAGGTTTTCACTGCTATGCAGATAACACACAGCTTTATCCATCCATGATACAGGGACTAGAAAGAGAGAGCAGATTTCTCCAGTATTGGCTTGCCTTCATTGGCTTCCTGTTTAATCCAGAAGTTAATTCCAAATCCTGCTCCTCACACACAAGGTCTTAAATAATCAGGCCACATCTTATCTTAATGACCTTGTAGTACCATATCACCCTATTAGAGCACTTCGCTCTCGCTCTGCAGGCCTACTTGTTGTTCCTAGAGGATTTAAAAGTAGAATGGGAGGCAGAGCCTTCAGTTTTCAGGCCCCTCTTCTGTGGAACCAGCTTCTAGTTTGGATTCAGGAGACAGACACTATCTCTACTTTCAAGATTAGGCTTAAAACTTTCCTTTTTGCTAAAGCATATAGTTAGGGCTGGACCAGGTGACCCTGAATCCTCCCTTAGTTATGCTGCAATAGACTTAGGCTGCCGGGGATTCCCATGATGCATTGAGTTTTTCATTTCCAGTCACCTTTCTCACTCACTATGTGTTAACAGACCTCTCTGCACTCAATCACACTTGTTATTAATCTCTGTCTCTCTTCCAC
This sequence comes from Maylandia zebra, assembly GCF_041146795.1. Taxonomy (NCBI): domain Eukaryota; kingdom Metazoa; phylum Chordata; class Actinopteri; order Cichliformes; family Cichlidae; genus Maylandia; species Maylandia zebra. The sequence continues at coordinate 7,003,678 of NC_135172.1, forward strand.
AGCATGTATTTATCCTGTTTTCCTTCTCTCACCCCAACCGGTTGCAGCAGATGGCCCCGCCCCTCCCTGAGCCTGGTTCTGCTGGAGGTTTCTTCCTGTTAAAAGGGAGTTTTTCCTTCCCAAAGTGTTTGCTCATAGGGGGTCATATGATTGTTGGGTTTTCCTCTGTATGTATTATTGTAGGGTCTACCTTACAATATAAAGCGCCTTGAGGCGACTGTTGCTGTGATTTGGCGCTATATAAATAAAATTGAATTGAATTGAAAAAGATATGACCTAAGTATTTCGCTGAGTATTTCCAATACTTGGTCAGGTAAATAAAAACATGGAAAATTTAGCAAAACGACTATCAGTTGTTATTATATACTTTTGAAAAATGCATCAAAAATGTTTCAAACTGCACTAATACCAAGAACCAACACAGTTGCCCTGAATGGGAAAAAAAATGTGTTTCTTGTTTGCGTGTTTATTTTCTTGTTGTCTTTTCCTCATTCTTAGGCTACGTTCACACTGCAGGCAAAAGCACATCGAACACGACTTTTTTGACCGCATGCGACCCATATCCGATCATGGTATGACAGTTTGAACAGCACAAATCCGATATTTTTAAATCCGACCTGGGTCACTTTCGTATGTGGTACTGAATCCGATACAAATCTGATGTTTTAGAAAGCGACTGCTGTTTGTGTCACAGTTGCCGAGGCGAGCCGTGTGGTGTTGGAGGGAAAGAGGACCCAAAATGCAGGCAGTAGATTGATGATGCTAGTGACGTTTATTTCCAAGTGACGGAGTGACAGAACAGGCAGTGAGGCATGACAATTAACTGAAGAAACCTAGACTGGAAAAACTAAATAACAAACCAGAGATCATACAAAACGGGGTGAGGGGCAGAGAGACGCAAACAAGGAACAGAACACCATGAAACACAGACAAGCTGACAACGAGCACAGACCGACACCCACTATCTATGCACACACACAAGGTAATCAGGTAATCACGCACAGGAGGAAAGAACAGCTGATCCTAATACACAAAGACGACTGGAGGATACAAGCTGAACACAATGACAACACACACAGACCTTCAAAATAAAACAGGAAATCCAGAACACAAACAGGGCACAAGGGGAGGACACAGAATACCAAAATCGGAATAACTAGAAGAGAGGAAAATAATCATATAAAACCCAAAACGCTGGGTCAACGACCCAGCACCATGGCAGTTTCATGTCGCCTTTAAATCCGTCTTTTACATCACTGACACGAGACAGACACCAATTACCAGTGCCGGAGAAGCGCCCAATAAGACATCGTGAACGCTTCCTGGCCATCCAGTGTAGATGTCTGTGAAACTGTTGGGAAGACAATGTTGGAGATATGTGAACATTTTATTTGTACTGTATAATCTGCAGATTCTGACAGAAATCTGCAACTATCCTTTGAAGCACCGCTCCTCTCTTAAACAGCAACAAGGATCATTATTAGGCCATATGTAAATAACAAAATAACTTTATAACTTAAAGCAAAATTGGAAAACATAAAATCCGAAACAGTCAAACAATACTGTTTGGTCTGGGTCTAAACAGAGCGCGTTGTGTGTGATGTCTTCTTTTGCGCATGCGGGCCGCTTTGAGGGTTCACACTAGTGTGTTTGCTGTCACATTTTATTTGTAGTGTGAACAAGCAGACAAAAAAAATTGGATTTGATCAAAAAAATCAGAATTGAGCATTAAGACCTGGAGTGTGAACGTAGCCCTAGCTGCACAGCTGTGACTTGTGACTGAACCTTTTTTATCTGATTCTGGGTCAACAAGACTGAAGATGTTTTGCTGCTCAACAGAGCTCTTGTGTGGTTGATTTAAGAATGCTGGTCCAGTCAGCCAAGTGGTATTAGTGAACTGAGAGGCTTGGACACTTGATGTCCTGCATGTGGTCTTCTGCTGGAAATGCTCTTAGAATATTCATGCTGTTTGATACGATATTTTTAAGGCTTAAATAAGACTCTGCAAGAGAGGTTTGTGTTCCCTTAATCAGGCAAATGGCTTCCTCTTTAGTTGGTTCATTTGGAAACCAGACCCTCATCCACATTCTCACATTCTCCAAAGTGTTTGGAGTCTGGCCCCTGTTGCATTGTTGTTGTTGTGTATGTGTGGCTGGCAGCCGGGACACTGCAGCCGAGAAGTGTTGTAACAGCAACTGTGAAATAATAAAAAAGTAAATGCTGAAAAGCATGCAAACATTGCTGGGTCTGTCAGGGTTATGTTCCATCTATAGCTGGACTCATCACATTTTAATGCAGCTTTGCAGGTGCGGGCAAGATGTCCAGATGATGAGCAGCATCTGAAACAATTTTGTTGCTCTTTTAAGCAGGCCTTCTAATCTTCAGTTGTTTCCAATCTAAAGCCACAGCATTTCCTCAGTGGGTGAGGCTTGTAGTGGATGGGACAATATTTATCTGGTTCATCGTTAGCTGTTACCTTCTGATCTGCATCCGACTAGACATTAGTCTTTTGCATCGACACTGGTTTCCTGAATTTTACAGGCTTTAAGAAAAGCCTCTCTAGCTTGGGAAAATAGTTGCTTTGATGTACAAAGCTGGGATCATTCCTTGTCAAGACAAGGAATGATCCCAACTGCCACCAGGCAGTTTATCTGCCACCAGGCAGATAAACTGAGTAAGGAAAGAGACGGGATGATAAGATATATGATACTCTTCCTTATACTTTGATCCTTGAGAAATCCATTTGTCCTGCAAGTTGCATGGCGGCTTCTGCACAATGGGGCTAATGCTGCAAGCAAGTCCAACTCTTAACTGGTGGTAAGGTTTAAATCCTTTATTGTGGTAAGGAAAGATGACGTTCATGATCTGTAGGTTTCTGGACAGTCATCAAATTGTGATAATTGTGACCGACCAGTTCTATATGTGCCAAAGTTTTTGCCATGTCCATCACACCTGCACTGGATGCATACTCTTCATCAGGGGACTAGCTGCATATTGGTTTTCATTTGTTCATGGTGCAGTCAAAGCACTTAACATTCACAAGAGCACTTTCTTCCTCACTGATCTTCTTCTATGATTAAAGTGCTTACGCATATTCATACTCTGATGGATGCATCAGAGAGCAGCTTTGGTTAATATCTTGCAATATTTGGCATGCAGACTTGGGGGAGCCAGGGATCGATCCACCAAACATTTGATTCCAAACCTTCCAGTAGATGACCTGCTCTGCCTCCTGAGCCACAGCAGCCTGCGGCCTTTAATGTGTCTACCTGGGCAATGCAGCTGCTGCCTACTTTTCAAAATGCAGGGCATCTAAATTAGCCTCCAATCTTGCTTTGGAAACCTTGATGGCATTTTCCCTTTCTACAAATGTTTCACAAGCTCTTGCAGCTTCTGCCAATGCTCTTGCTCATGCCGCTTCAATACCCCCAGATGATTTTGATGAGCATTTAGAACCAGAATGTTTAGAGCTGATGCCTTATCTTTAATGCTCAGTGATTTCTTCAGTGAAGGGCTTCTCCAGCATGTCTTGTCCATGTTTACTGTTCACGTCAAAAAACTGCGATGTACAGGGTGGGCCATTTATATGGATACACCGTAATAACATGGGAATGGTTGGTGATATTAAAGTCCTGTTTGTGGCACATTAGTATATGTGAGGGGGAAAACTCCTCAAGATGGGTGGTGACCATGGTGGCCATTTAGAAGTCGGCCATCTTGGATACAACTTTTGTTTTTTCAATAGGAACAGGGCCATGTGACACATCAAACTTATTGGTAATGTCACAAGAAAAACAATGGTGTGCTTGTTTTCAACGTAACTTTATTCTTTCATGAGTTATTTACAAGTTTCTCTTTGTTCACAGCCATTTACATGTCGAAGAGGTTAACACGTGAGGAGCGGATCTAAATTGTGTTGATATCTGGTGAACGCAGTAACCGGGTCATTGCAGCAGATTTCAATGCAAGACACCCTACGAGACCACCCATCTCCCATGCTACAGTTAGCAAACTGCTTGCTAAGTTTCGTGAAACTGGTTCAGTGTTGGATTTGCCAAAATGTGGACGCAAGAAAAATATCACTAATGAAGAAACATCAGTGGCTGTCTTAGCTTCATTCAGCAAGAGCCCACAGCGTAGCACTCGCCGCATGTCACTGGAGAGTGGCATTAGTCGAACATCCCTTCGGCGGATATTGGCTACTCACAAATGGCACCCTTACAAACTCCAGCTACTGCAGCATCTCAACGAGGATGACCCAGATCGGCACACAGAATTTGCAGAATGGGCAAAACAAAAATTGGAACAGGACCCTCAGATCACGCAGAAGATTTTGTTCAGTGATGAGACAAACTTTTATGTAAATGGTGAAGTTAACAAACAAAACCACCGCTATTGGTCTGATACTAACCCACATTGGATGGATCCTCCAAGACTGTTGGAACAACAAAAGTGATGGTTTGGTGTGGTATATGGGGTACAACGATAGTGGGTCCATTCTTCATCAATGGAAACCTCAAGGCCACTGGATATTTGAAATTGCTACATGATGATGTGCTTCCCTCTTTGTGCACTGAAGCTGGCACGTTCCCTGAGTTCTTCCAGCAAGATGGTGCACCACCACATTATGGGTGCAAGGTCCGAGCATTCCTAAATGAACGGTTTCCTGGAAAGTGGATTGGTCGTCGTGGGCCAGTTGAAAAGCCTCCAAGGCCTCCCGATCTGACCCCCTTAGACTTTTATCTTTGGGGTCATCTGAAGGCAATTGTCTATGGTGTGAAGATACGAGATGTGCAGCACCTGAAACTACGGATATTGGGTGCCTGTGCTGGCATTTCTCCTGCGGTGTTGCTATCAGTGTGTGAAGAGTGGGAGAAGAGGGTTGCATTGACAATCCAACACAATGGGCAGCACATTGAACACATTTTATAAGTGGTCAGAAACTTGTAAATAACTCATGAAAGAATAAAGTTACGTTGAAAACAAGCACACCATTGTTTTTCTTGTGACATTACCAATAAGTTTGATGTGTCACATGGCCCTGTTCCTATTGAAAAAACAAAAGTTGTATCCAAGATGGCCGACTTCTAAATGGCCACCATGGTCACCACCCATCTTGAGGAGTTTGCCCCCTCACATATACTAATGTGCCACAAACAGGACTTTAATATCACCAACCATTCCCATGTTATTACGGTGTATCCATATAAATGGCCCACCCTGTAGTTTATTCAGCTCCATATCCATCTTTTCACTGTACTGCTCTCCTTGTGTCTGCATGTGTGCGTGGGTCCACAATTCAGTAGCAAGCCAAAGAATACAGGAGTCAGGATGTAGCATCCCAGCTCCCGATGCTTTATTTTACATTGCACCGCCACATACCATTAAATCAGAGTGAAACTAAAACATAAAAACAAAAGAATACTATAGTAAAGGGATTAATATAATGATATAGTACAACGCCATATGCATATGTTTGACAGTGCTTTAGCTATTTAGTAGGGGTGCAACGATACACAAAAATCACGGTTCGGTTCGGTTCGATACTTTGGTGTCACAGTTTGATATTTTTTTGATACAAAAAAAAATGTTCATGCCTTTTTAATTTGTCATTTATTAAATTTTCACGGCACATTCCGCACCACATCTCTGTGCGTTCATCATTTGTTTGAAGCCAGCTCACCTCCTGCAACTACTTTTCTGAGAATACGTGCTTCTTTTGTGGTTCGGACTCCTGACATTTCTTTGGAGGTGGAGGAACATCACAGTAATTGCTTAAAGGAGCTTGCTTCTTCGACATCTTTAAGAGTTCTAAACAAATGTCTGTCCTCCTCCTGAAAATCTTATGTACGCAAACACGCGTTGCAACTTCTTATCTAGTGCGTGTTTTTTATTTTGACAGCGAATGCGCACCTGCGGACCACTTAATTGCAGCCCTTGTTATTTAGCTCGTCATATTGTAGCCACAGAAATTCTGTTGTCCATGAAACCATAAAGCTGCACTTTCTTTTTGCCTTATAGTCTGATTTGTCATAACTTTTCCGTTTTGTGGTAAGCTTTTCTTTGGCTGTCACTTCTTCACCCTGACCTGTCTTATTTGGCTCAGCAGAACTAAAATATATATCCTGCTGCTTTTACAGATGCACTCACATAAGCTCAGCGATTCTCTGCGCGATCAACCTCTCACATGTTTAAGCTTGCTGCGGGAGATTTCACTTGTCATGTTTGCATAGTAAGCTAATGATTGATGAGACGATGTCAGAGGAATTGGTGAGCAAATTATCGTCACTCACCAATCAGTGCTGTCGCTCTCTATACACAGTTCGTGCGATTGCAAAGTGAAAGCAAAAAACAAGTGCAAATTCAAACGCGATTTCAATATGTCACATATTGACAGTGGCTCACAGATGCCAATGACATAATTACCCAGCTACATTTCCAAAAGAATGCAAAAGCATTGACATATATTTTTCCTTCCTACGATAGGCCGACGGGCAGGGCAGAGATAGATTTTGGTAGCCCGACTGGAAAAATCGCTAGTCCCGGGACGTCGGGCAGGCAATTTTGCAAGCCCTGTATCTGATTGAGGAATCACTGATCTTTGGAAAAGAGAGTTTATTACAGAGAAATGGCTCTTTCCAAAATAAAAGCTATACTATACGCTTCTTCTGGGCTATATTCTCAGCAGCATATTAAACATATCAGGTCCCCATAAGGAGAATCATGTGCTAACGGCTGTCTAAATGACTCAAGTTTGTAGCATGCGTGCTTGTTGTTTTTGTCTGCTTCCACTTGTCTTTGCACTAGGATGATGTCGGCGTAAATGTGCAGTCATATTCGTTGTGTTCCCACTAGTGCTGTCAGCGTAAATCTTGTTGAAATGACGTTAACGCCACAACACGGCAAATCTCCATTAACGAGCTACCGCGGATCGCCCGTGCATGGGGCTGGACGGCCAACACGTTAATGAGCTAACTGCACTAACGCACTAGTTCCCACCCATGTAATTGAGCATTGCGTGGTACATCCAACATACTGTTTTACTTTAGTCCATGACACGCTTACCTTCAGGGTCATACGTCACATGAAAACCAAAATAGTTCCAAACGCCAGATCTGAATGAGGGTGGGGGAGGTTCAATTTGCCATGTTGCAAGGAGAGCTTAACTTCTGTCTCGCTAGCTTGCCCTGCGCTCAGTGAATCTGCGTTCGACTACTCTGCCTAGGCTGCACTGTCGAGCGCAGATCCACTGAGCGCTCAACACAGACAGCATCGTCAGAAGGAAAGTTGATAAAATAAATAAAAAAATTTGTAATGTTCGATACATATGCGTACCGAACCGAAAGCACTGTATCGAACGGTTCAATATCGATACGATTATCGTTGCACCCCTACTATTTAGCGTTAGCTGGTTAACAAGGAATGTTCCAGATTTATAACCATGTTCAAAGTTCCCCAATCACAGCCTTTGCATCAGAAATTTTGTTCTCTCATTAATTATTTCATTTAATTGTAGTTTTAATTTTAAAATATTGCAAACTTTCCAGGTCTTCTTCACATTCCTACGGAGTGCTGAAGTTTTGAAATGTATCATTAATTCTTATTTTTAATACCTTTTAAGTTGTCAAAGAGTAAATTGGCAGAGAGTTAGTAATTAAAATGCAATTTAGTAGCACGCTGTGTTCAACGCTGCTGATATATTTTTCGTCTCATCTCTACAGCATAGCTCTACTCACTTACCTTCCACTCCTCACCCCAATAAGTGAACAAAGCTGACCAAGTCCGTCAGAAGCAGCTATACCTATGGCTGCATCGGAGCTCTACACTGTAAAAACTGTGATTTGGGTTAATTAGTATCTAATAGGAAAGTAATAGTAACTATTAATCAGTAAAAACATGTATGTGTTGTTTTAATTAAATCTAAGAAAAATTAAAAATTTTTGAGATGTTCAGTTATTTAAATTTAGACAATTTTGTTTGGGGTAAATTAAGCAATAGTTTGTTGAGCAGATTTAACAAAAATGTATGAGTACCGTGAAAAATGAAGAAATCTAATAGATTTAACTAATGAAAGCATTTTCATTTCAATCATTCTACACTTCTGCCTGTAGTCTGTTGTGCCACATGCAGGACACACACGCTTCAGCAGTGGATGATCTCCATTTTGTCCGAGGTAAGATTATCTGAATTTGTACGAATATACGACACGTTTTAAACAATAACGTATAGCAGTTTTGAGTAAAAGTTCTAAACAGTATGATACGTCAAAATTAGATTAATAATGACCACTGTAATGACAGTATTGTATTTTTACACAAAATGGCACGAAGTGGACTGCTAGCATAAGGTCACTTTCCAAGCTTTCGCAGCTGTGTTACTTAAGAGCTTTGACTAACCACGTTTTACCATATTAAAAAAATATATCAATTATGTATTTCGATGGGCTGTAACCTCCCTCATTTACTTTTAAAATTTTATGAAAAAGGTTTGCACTCAGCAGTGAGTGATGTAATTAAAATCATTTGTGCGGGATTTTGTCAGTCACGGTTTTTCAAAGCTTTTGTCTCCACGCAGTGTTTTTCAGTTGCGGTAATTAAGCTAAAGTGGCTCAGTCCAGCAAAATAACTGGTTTTCATTTTCATGCTGTCGGAGCCCTGTGAATTTAGTGCAGGCACAGCTCACATAGAGGGATAATGCAAGTTTCCAGTTAAACTTGGTCAGTGTATCAGTGAGACCCATGCTCAGTCACAATGTAACGATCTTCAAGACAAAGGTACATTCAGGAAATAATATAGTAATACGTGTTTAATCTGACATAAGTCTTTCATAATTTCTATGTTTAACACCCAATGGTGTTTGGATACAGAGATGACCTTGTGTAGATTAAAAGGACATCTTTTCAAATATGGGAAGATATATACGTATATAAATACACAAATAGTGTTATTTCATGTCATGATCTGTCACCAAATCGGTACAGAAAATAGAGTCTATTCCCTTTTTAATCTAATAAAGAGTTTCATTGTTTTATATGTGAATCTCACCTTTAAAATTTTTAGTATTAATTCAAATTTGTCTTTAACAATTTGTGTGTGTAAAATTTTTACTTTGGAGAGTGCGATTGTTATTAATGTTGTGTTCTTTTCAGTTGTTGGAAGATCCCTCAACTTAAATTCAGCTGATCAGTATGTAGACTATGCATTTTGAATAGGTTTTGATGGATGATTGTATTGAATTAAACTACTAGTTTTGAAATTGAAGCAGCAGAAAATGACAAAGTTGACCCTACTAAATCTAACTTAACTCTGCCCATTTACATTTTATTCTAGGTTGAACGAGATAAAGCTCCATGTAATCACTGATGACCAAACGGAGAAGTTGGTTCTTCCATCAGGGATCCCACCAACAGTAGAGGAGCTGCAAGGTGTTGTGAAGGATACCTTTGGGATTTCAAACAACTTAAGTCTTCAGTATTTTAAACCAAAATTTCAGGACTACTTCACTATTCGCAGAAGTGACCAGATAAAAGACAAAGACACTGTGAAGGTTGTTGGCATCACCCTGGTCATCCTGCCAGTTTTCGGCAGCCCCTCTGATCAACTGACTATGACTCATCATCCAATCCAGTTGTATCCAATGCAGACTCTGCTGCAACCACATCTTCTCAGGACACCATTATTCTCAAAAGGCAGAAGTTCACAGAACGTTGTGAGCCCTGGCCAAAGCTGTTCCCCATTCCACAGTCTGCACATGAAACTGAAATGTAACTGGAAAGAGCCACCGAGGAGTATAAAAAGAATGGAAATCTTCTGCCCACCTCCAAAGTAAAGACTGACATTCTCGAGAAGTTGGCTGAAACTGTATTTTCAATTATGGCCTATTCTTCCTATTATTTTGGGGCAAGCACTAGTGAAGAATTTCAGTGCATACAATCTAAATTAATCAGAAAAATATTATATTATAAATTTTATATATGTTTTAAATTCCACAATAAAAACAATTACTGTTTGAATGTTGTCTTTGCGAAATTGATTCATTTTACTCAGAAAAGAAGTTAAATTAATTTGATTTTCTCTTACTATTCAGTCATTAATTATAATGTTTAATTGGAAAATTAGTGAATCCAATTAGAGTTTTAATTAAAAACAAAAAGTTTTAATTTTTTTGTAATGGATATTTTAGTCATTTTTACTAAACCTTTGCCAGATCGTTAGTAAATTCAAAGTAATTTTTCTCAGAGATTCATTTCAAATGAACTAATTTTTTGTTACAATTAGGCAATTTTAACCTTCAATTTGAGATTTTGTCCCTAAATTCAACACATATTTAAAAGACAATGTCAATAATATCTATTATTGTTTTTTGTTGAAATTTAATTAACATTTTATCTAAATTTTACATAAATCACTTGAAATTAAAATCTACTTAAGTAAATTAAGTGTCACTTTGTTGCCATAGGTTTTTTAAGTAACCTCTTGTCACAGTTTTTACAGTGTAGTTCCTCTTATAGTATATTTAGTTTTTTGTATTCAGACAGACAAACTTCAGATGGTTAATGAACTCGAGGAGTAATGGTGGACAAGCAGAGGAAGACAGCCATAGATGTAGCTATAACAAGTGTCAGCAACATCAGCTGGAAGGAAGGCGAGAAGCTCAAGAAATAACAAGGGCGGAGAGAGCAGCTAGATCAGGAATATACTCACAACTCTCCAGCTGCATCTTGCATAGCTGTGTGTCCATTGGGAAAAGCGTAAGATCCAAGGGACAAGACAGTGTCACCGACAGCCTGCATGTGTAAACGGAAAACACACAACAGGCTCAACAGGACAAAGAAAAAATTGCCCTATTACTGTATAATCCTTTTTTAAAAATAAGTTAATTTACCAGCTTTTTATGTTAACAACACATCCTAAACTCTTTCTTACTTATTCCAGAGATATGTAGAGCGAGATAGCAAAATTACAATTCTATGAAAAATAATATTTAATATGTTATCTAATAATAACACAAATAAAACATAACATTTTACACAAGTTGTTAGGTGGAAATTTTCTCAAGTATGAAGAAAAATGTCCTCATGTGTTGCTCTGCCCCTCTTTCCCCTCCACTTCGTGTTCGAACATCCATACTGCCTAAACAAATTTCACAAAAAAACAAAGGTTCTTAGAGTTTTAATTAAAACTTAAAACTTAAAATTAAATTAAAGCTTAATAGCTTATTAATAGCTATTAATATCAATAAACACATACAAAAATTGACTTTTGAACAAAAATGTTCTATGGAGAGATTCGTTTTGTAAAGGAAATTACATTGTGATTTTTATCAGTGCTAAAACATTTTGTGGCTTGTAAAAAATTCCCCTCTCTCACAGTATTCATCCTTCAAACTCGGGTCCTCTACCAGATGCCTGGGAGCTTGAGGGTCCTGCTCAGTATCTTAGCTGTTCCTCGGACTCCACTCTTCTGGACAGAGATCTCAGATTTTATTCCTGGGATCTGCTGGAGCCAGTCGCCTAGCTTGGGGGTCATTGAGTGCTGCAATTACCACTGGGACTACTGTTACCTTCATCCTCCACATCTTGTTGAGCTCTTCTCTGAGCCCTTGGTATTTCTCCAGCTTCTCGTGTTTCTTCTTCCTGATGTTGCTGTCATTTGGTATCACTTCATCTATCACTACAGCCGTCTTCCTCTGCTTGTCCACCACTACTATAACTAGTTGGATAGCCATCCCATTTTGTCCGTCTGTATCTGGAAGTCCCACAGGATCTTAGCACAGTCATTCTCTACCACCCTTGACCTCTCCCATTTTGACCCCGGGACTTCCAGGTCATAGTCGACACAGATGTTTCTGTATACTATGCCGGCCACTTGGTTGTGGTGTTCCATGTATGCCCTGCCTGCCAGCATCTTGCACCATATGTGCTGGATTGTCTCAGGGGCATCTTTACACAGTTTGCACTTGGGGTCTTGCCTGGTGTGGTAGATGGGTCTTGTGGTCAGAGCTTGTTTTTGTGCTGCCATGATTAGTGCCTCTATGCTATCTTTCAGTCCAGCTTTATCCAGTCACCGGTAGGACTTCTGGATGTCAGCCGCTTCCTCTATCTGCCGGTGGTACATACCGTGCAGGGGCTTGTTCTTTTATGATGGTTCCTCCTCTTCCTCGGGTTTCTGCTGCCTGAGGTATTCACTGAGCACACGGTCGGTTGGGGCCATCTTCCTGATGTACTCATGGATGTGCATTGTCTCATCCTGGACCGTGGTACTGACACTCACCAGTCCCTGGTGCCTGACCCTCTGTGGGTTCTGGGTGGATGGGACTGGCCCCACATGGTGCTGAGGCAGGTTATTGGTCCGTAGCTGGAGGGGACCTGGGGGTCCCTGGGGATCAGAACTGTCTGGCCTTAAGTTAGCCATTCTGGGTGTCTCTCATTTACTAGCAGCTGGTTCATTTATGCTGCAAGACATGCATGCAGTGCAGTCAGCTTCTTCAGTCAGTAGGCATGAACCATGTCAGGACCTATTGCTGACCAACTCTTATCTCTCTAGTGTACCTCTTCAAGCAGCTGACCAAGGCTGTGAGTCTTTGCTTGACAGTTTCCAAGGCCTCAGATATGGACAGCTTGCTGTACTTCTTAAGCACCTTCTTCACTGCCCATTTGTGCAGCTCCGATAGTTGGCTTACTTCCCTCCATGCTACCTTGATCTTAGCCTCTAGTCATCTTCTCCATGGAGGGTACTGCTCCTTGTGGCTGCTCAACTTGTAGCCAAGCATCTCACTGATTACTGCTGCCGTAGTGTAGATCAACTTGTTAGTCTCTGTAATGGCGGCGGTAGGTATAGTCAGTAGTGCTGCATTTACATCATCTAGTAGACCTTCAGAGGGCACCTCACATAATCTTGGTAACCGGCTACAGTAGCGAGCTCCTCTCGCACTCAACGATCCTTCTTCCATCACACTTGGGCCTTTGTACTCAATCCCGGGTGGGGGTGAAGATATCTCCCCCCTGACCTGTCATCTGTGATTTATATTTACAGAGACAATACTCCACAGCATGTGCTCCTATATTAGAAACATACTATAACCCTGCAGTTACACACATGTTGTCAGCACACTGACAACATGTGTGTAGTGCTATACTATTCAATGAAGCCTAATCACTCTTTTTCCCAAATGTGAGAAAAATAAAATATTCATATTTTGCATGATCTAATTTAAATTCAAAAAACCTGTCACATTGATAGATGCCTCTGATTTTAAGCCTCTAGCTGTCAGTTACTAATACTTGTCACCTACCATTTGACAATTTTATAGGCTATGCCAGACCATATATTGCCACCACTGTTCTTAATAGTGATGCATGTGAATTATTTAATGCTACAACAGTGCCACTGTTACTGTTCTAATCCCTCAAAATAGAAATGGTTCTGATTTTTTACATAAATTTTTTTTACATCTTATTCTTTATGAAAGCAAGAGCAAGTTAAGAACCAATGTAAAAACAGAATTCAAAACTAGGTCTGCCTAACATTTCATATAAGCTCAACAAAGAAAAGGCTTATGTGCTCCCTGAGCACATAGGCCTTTTCTTTGTTGATATATCACCATATAATACCTAAAAGTTAACCAATTTTTTCTAAAAACAGCTTAGAGTCACTGAAAAAAAGACAAGATTAAAGTCACTTCTATGAATCAATAATTTCTCCATGACCCTCAGAGAAAGACAAAAACTTTAAACTGTCTCTAAAGTCTGCAGACTCTGCTACAAACTGAGGTCAGTGGGCTTTTCTGAAAATTATAACTTTATTTTCCAGACAACTGATTAGTTCTGCATGTATTAATGACTTCTATGACACTGTTCCAGGTCACTTTGGGTGTACAACGAACGGGTACTCATGAGAGCTTTCAAGAGAAACAAAGCTTTCTTGCTCCCCTTAAGTGTTTGCACCTTCTTGATTTACACACTACAAGCCACCTTTTCATGCACCATACTAACATGTTAACTTTTTGTAGGGCTAAATATGTATGGCTGAGGCTCATGAGAATCACTCACTTTTTTTAAGAGACCAAAATGTGATTTCTTAAACATAAGTCATGACAGGATAATCACAGTGATTGTCCAATTCATGGCAATCCATTCAGAAGTTATTTTCTTCAGAATATTAAAAGGTATTCATTGTTTAAAAAGAATGAGGCAAAAAATGGATTATGGGTCCCATAGATTGATTAAAACAGATTTAAAAGCACACCTCATGCTGATCAGGACGTCTCCATTCCTGAAGATGAAGAGCAGTATATTGTCTTGTGTGACATCATGAAAGTTTGCATTTTTTTCATTTGCAAAGAAAAGATCTGGTTTCCATAAACACTGGAACATTTTGGGATCAACAGTTAGTGCTTCACTCTTATAATCTGTAGGAAGCTGTAGACGAGGGTCATTCCATCTTTGTCGAAGAAATATATTTACTCTGTAGTCCTGCAAAGACAAATATTGTATTAATAATTTGCACTACATCAACTCCTACTTGTTATGGCTAATATTTAAAATGAAACATATTGTGAAACTTTTCTTTTTTTTATTCTGCTATTTTTCTTAAGTCTGGTCATACTTGTGCAATCCTATTTTTTTTCCATATGTCGCCAATAAACAGCTGTATCCTGAGTCAGGCTAAAACAGTAACATGTAGCAAGTGTCTCCTCAATTCTTCAGTATTAATAATACTAATGTAGTTATGGTGATTCATTCATTTAACAGAATACAGTGAATGACTATCATTAATGCAATGCGTATTTGTAAAAATATACAATCTGCATCTTTATCTTATCTGCATCTCTCCAACATTTAGTAGTTTGAGCCAAATTCCATTAATCTAATATGCATTGTTTGTAGCTGTATTACCATAGTCGTCTCCTGGATAGACCCAAAGCTGTTAATGAAGATGTTCACTCTGGACTCAACTGGGATACCTGAGATATAGACACAAGGATACAAAGCAATATAAAGTAAGATGATTCTAAAAGAAGGGAGTGCATACTGAATAAATTAGTAAACATGCTTTTACTGGTCAGCAAGTTACCCCATGTGATCATGCAAACACAGGTAAACACAAAACAAAACAAAAAAACTGTGCATTTTTATAACTTTAAAAAATGATTTTTTTGTCTTTTGCATTGGTACCAAACAGTACACCTACACTGGAATTTTACATAAGATTCAGCCTTTTTTGAAATAAGAAGACACAGCACAGCAATAAATACCCAGCCAGCTGTCAGCTAACAGTCCCTCCTCCTTCCCTTTGGGCTTATCTATTTTCTACTACAAGCACACCCCTTTCACTCAATTGTGGTGACACTTTAAAAAAAAAAAAAAAAGCCTCAGTATTATTGTGAAGTCTTTGCCTTATAATTTAAAGCCCATTGAGGCCACTGTTTTGATTTGGTGCTAAATAAATAAAACTGAACTGAATTTCACATTGATATGAAAGCTTTCATTGTAAACCTCTTCACCCATTAAAAAATGAAAATTTAAAAATAAATGAAGTCAGTTTGACAATTCAGACATTTTATACTGCTAAACTACACCAAAACTATTTCCAGTAAACAGTTCTTCATGTAGCCATTTCAATCCAATCCAATAAATGCATACAATTCATAGAAAAATAATATTCTTGTACACAAGCTT
The DNA here is from genome assembly GCF_041146795.1 of Maylandia zebra. Lineage (NCBI taxonomy): Eukaryota > Metazoa > Chordata > Actinopteri > Cichliformes > Cichlidae > Maylandia > Maylandia zebra. Next base: position 7,019,357 of record NC_135172.1, read on the forward strand.
TCACATGTATCTCAAACAGATGTTGTTTGGGATATGGTTTCTGAGAGTGGTAGAACAAATTTTTTCATTTAGCATTATGAGACTTATGAGTATGTCCTTCATTTTTTCTGTTAGGTTGCAGCTTAATATTTTCACTAATTCTCTAGATTTATTTAAACTGTTATATTGTGTATAAAGTCTTAAGTGACCTATAATTTCTCTATAATATTTCTCTGCACTGCATGAGTGTCTGTGTATATATATGTATGTATTAGGGCTGCACGATTTTGCATAAAATGAGAATCACGATTTTTTGGCTTAGAATTGAGATCACGATTTTCTTTTCCAGTATAAATATTTATTGCACTTATTAACTGCACATCAACTTCGTAACAGTTGAGACTGAACATAAAAACAACAAATAAACATAAAAACAACAAATGTCTCACATTTTGTTGTTGCCGCAAAATGTTGTACTGCTTGAAATTCCGTCTCCACCGTTGCTCGACACTGCGTGTACAGAGCAGGTAGTGCAACAATAGAAAAATAGTTGCGGGACGGCACTGTGTAGCGTTTAGAATAGAATAGAATAGAATTCATCTTTATTGTCATTGCAGGTACAGGGCAACGAAATGCAGTTTGCATCCATCCAGAAGTGCTTTAGTGATATAGATATATTACAATATATATTAGCAATAATATAGATATGTAAATATATTACAGAAATGGGTCTATTATGGTATGTTATAATGTACACAGTATGAAGTATGTTGTGAATATTTTATAACTATAAGTATGTACAGGCTGTAGTGAGTACAAGCTATGTACAGGCTATGAACAGGATATAAATATGAAAAACTATACAGAATATGAAATAAATAACTTTACAGAAATCTGAGATATACAGCTATACAGAAATGGGAACTATGCAAGTTGTAAACAGTTGTAGGGTTAAAAATTATCGAATGTACAGAATGATTATTTACACAGAGCTATACAGTAGTGCAGTTAAGATAAGTGAGATATAATTCCTACAGAGGCTATATAAAGTGCTAGTGGTTGTGAGTGGTGGTTCAGTCCATGTTATTATTGTGTGTTTGAGGGTACAGTTGTCCATTGTGGGTGTGTGTCTGTCCAGTCCATGTGTTAACGTGGGTCAGATGTCAGGAGGCAGAGTTCAGGAGTCTGACAGCTGTGGGGAAGAAGCTGTTCCGGTACCTGGTGGTCTTAGTCCGGAGGCTCCTGTAGCGCCTCCCAGAGGGCAGGAGGGTGAAGAGTCCATGTGATGGGTGACTGGTGTCTTTGATGATTTTCCCAGCCCTTTTCAGACACCGCTTCCTGTAGATGTCTTTTATGGCATGAAGTGGTGCTCCGGCGATGCGCTGGGCAGTTTTCACGACCCTCTGCAACGCCTTCCGGTCCGAGGCAGAGCAGTTCCCGTACCAGACTGTTATACAGTTGGTCAGGATGCTCTCGATGGTGCAACGATAGAAGTTCACCAGGATGTCTGAGGACAGGTGGTTCTTCCTCAGAGTCCGGTGTTGTCTAGGGTGTTGATCATTTTCCTAAATCCCTCGTTTTGCACAGTGTTGATGGGAGCCATATCGTTGGTCAGGTGATAAGTGATAGCCTCCGTAATTTCTTTGTGCCTGTGGGAGGTCGACGGGTAAAGGGAAGCGCTGTATAAGGTTCCCGTTATTGATGTTTGGGTGGTTGACCGGGACGGATTTTCTCCTGTCACTTTCTCGTCATCCCTGACGTGCTCTCCGTTGTTTTTTCCTGCTAATTTTAGCATCACACGGCACAGCTTCTGTGTCACGTGGTATAAGGCTCCGTCCTTGTCATTTGTTGAGCAGGAAGAGTGAGCGCTTGTTTTCATGCAGAGTACGTCCCGGATCAAAATGCGGTACAATGGTCGTCGTCGTCTTTTTTTTTTTTTTTTTTAATCGTTGTCATTTGGAAATGAGATCGCACATAAGTATGAATCGAGATCGCGATTTTCTAACGATTAATCGTGCAGCCCTAGTATGTATGCATGTATGTATGTATGTATATATATATATATATATATATATATATATATATATATATATATATATATATATGTGTGTGTGTGTGTGTGTGTGTGTGTGTGTGTGTGTGTGTGTGTGTGTGTGTGTGTATTATTTGTTCATGCAATTTGTACTAATCTCTTGCACAATCTCAGTCACACTTTTACCTCTTTAACTTAAAAAATAAAAATTTGGTTATCATTCTCAGGGGGAGAAGCAAACAAAACACAACCCACATGTATTTAATGAAATTGGCAGACTTAACAATAGCAATTATGATGGACATGTACACTTGTGCATACTAATGTACTCATATAAAACTATTTGTATTATAAACCAATAAACTTTTTCACTAAAAATTGTGTTTGAAAACACCCATCTCCCTGTGCAGTAAGTAATACGTGAGAGGTATATGTAGTACTTAGTACTATAGTGTTATAATGATCACTTTTAGTATTATTGCATTAGTTGGCATATGTCAGCCCATCAGTTATTAGACCACAAATAATATCCCTGCAAAAACCTAATCTGCAAATCTTTAGTAACTCACTGTTATTCTGATTAACCATTTCCACTAAAGAAACAGAGCAAAACATTCCAGAGCAACCTGTGGCTGGTTTTTAAGTGTATGTTGAACAAGGCTCCCTCCCATTAACTCTGTCACCACCAGTGTTGGTCAAGTTACTTGAAAAGAGTAATCAGTAACTAATTACTGATTACCTCCCCCAAAAAATAATCCCATTACTTTACTGATTACTTATTTTCAAAAGTAATTAGTTACTTTTTAAAACATGATTGACACCCTAAATAGGTGATAAAGCAATAGATCTTTCAGCCCAATTCTACTTTTTCTGCATAATCCTTCATATAAAATGTAATCAAATAAAAATATCTCATTTTAAAACTTGTTTTATTAGTTTTAATCTTTTAACTTTATGCATCAAGCAAACATTATAAGCAACATTCTCTGACTGGAAGAAATTTGTTTAACATTTAAACCTATTTTCTGCATATTCCAGCACATAAAATAAAATCATTTTTTGTGTTTACCCTCACTCTTTCAAATAGATGCATGTAAAATAAATAAAATCAAAGACTGAGCGGTCCTGTTGCTCTATTTTCACCTGTATAGCAGGAGTGGGGCAGGCGGAGGCCGCAGCGGTCAGTGGAATGATACGGCAGTTTCTCTGTGAATTTCACATTCCAGTGGCAGCGTATTTGGTGCTTGCTTGGAAGTTTAGGGGTTTTTTTCGCTGTAAAAAGAAGTTTTCTTCCCACGCAGTGAGCAGCGGACGCTAATGTTTTTGTCACTTTTTACGGAATCAAACTCAAAGTAAGGTCAGTACTTCCACACTTTAAATGTTGCACACTCATACTCTCTCCCGCTCTTGTTATATTATCCATTTTTGATCTGCACACAGCTGTTGCCACGAACGTTGCACTCGCTTACCTCATTGACATGAGACACTCTCGCAAAAAAAATCACGGTTTTAGTAACGCAGTAACGCAGCGTGCTTACGGGAAAGTAACAGTAATCTAATTACCTTTTTTGCAATGATAATCCCTTACTTGAAAAAAGTAATCGGATTACCCATCTCTGGTCACCACTGTCCCATTGATAGATAAATTAATTAATTAATTTAAAAAAAAAACCCACACTATTTTACTTGATTTGACTCATACTGTTCAATCTAAAATATCAAAAAACCAAGTAAAATTTAATGGAAGAAACAACACAACAAAAATAATCCTACTGATCTTTCCATCAGAAGCAAGAATTCTGTGGTGTTTTATGTTATTATTTAGAAATCACTCTATAGACTTTGACTGCCATAAGAAACATTGATGGGACCATGTTAAACAAATGGCCCTGACTGCCTTCTTTCACTTAATCATCACTAAATTTAGAAATATCCTGACTCCGTGATGCTGACAAATTAGTTCATGCATTTGTTTCTTACTGAATTATTGTGATTCCTTACTATATAGCGCTTGTATTAATGAGGACTCAAAAGTCTTATAGTATTATATCATCTCAATATATCATCCTGCTGTCAGACTAAATTAGGGATTATACTTTCTGTCTCCACTAAGGTCCGCTTGAGTTCCAGTGACGTAAATTATCATCATAAGACGATTAGTATGAGGATCCATGCAAACACAACTGCCTGTTTTTTGTGACCATGTGAACTCCTCCGCAGAAAATTTACATTTCAGTAAGTATGCATTCACTCAGAAGCAACTTTTAAGGTGGGATGTTTTGATGCATATCAATAGAAGAATTGTGATTGTTCAGTTGGCCTTAATCATTGTATTAGTGTTGTGTAAATGATGACAGGCGACATCAAAATGACAGAGCAAGCTGTGTTTTGGGATTTTTCTTTTGAAGACTTTGAAATTCATCTTCATGGCAAAAGTCTTTCTTTACATTTAATGAAATTTAGATTGAAAAATCTATATAATTTTGCATAAGATGATACTTGTCAAGATGTTGTTGGTGTGTAGAGAATGCTGATTGGACTGAAAGACAATAACCTTTTCTTCCTCCACTGACGGTGCCATATTGACATATGACTTTATTCAACAGAAGATCAAGGAAGTTATGAAACTAGTTATAAAACAGCTAAAGCCTTCCTTCTCTTTGCTTATGTTTCACTGTCTTGCCCACCCCACCCAGATCACAAAAAACATTTTCTACATGCTGTCTACCAAAAGACACAACTCAGCAAGAAACATGTATATTCCTCCCACTGACCTGCCCAACTCTATCCATTATCAGTATAATATTTTACTGCCAAAAAAACAGTAAAACAATCTCGTGAGCAATGTCATATCTAGATAACTAGAGCAGAAATTGCCAGGCTGTAAATACTGTTGAACAGCTAGCAATGCATACACATATTCTAGAGTACTTTAAGTATAAGTAGTTTGATAGCATCTCTTCTTTTCTGTATCCATCTTTCAAAGCTTGTCTTTAGCCTCCCTCCTTTTCTGGCCCTATTTAATGATTTGCTTGCACGAACAGAGCTGCTAATGTTAAAGTCATATCCTGCATTCTTCACTGGCTCGTGTCTTTATCAGTAGTGGCTTTCAAAGGGTAGACTTACTCATAGCAGTGACAGGACATTCGCTCTCCCTACCCCCATCCCTTTTCAGTGAGTGCTTGAATTACAGTGCCTGATAGGAAAGCTGTCACTCGAGCAAGGATTTTCTTTTTAGCCACTATTTCATTTTCTCCCACTCTGAAAATGCATTCCTTATTGCTAGTAATGGTGTTTGGTGGTTGATTTTATACACCTGTGGCAATGTGGCTACACCATCTCTGAATCGAGGAGGGGGTCAAAGGGTACATCTGTCACCATCTCACAATGCTGTGATTGCAGCCATTCCCCAACTCTCTGTGAATGGTACTCATGGCCATTGATCAGTGGTCTTTGATCAATGGTCATGACAATTTCCATATTAATGAAGAAACTGACCTCAAAGCCCATTGTTTGCCAGTGGTGGTAGTTTCAGTCATTGTGCAAATGTACTGTTTATAAGGTTGGAAACCTGCAGTCAGCTGAGATTGAAGAAGTCAGTTGGATGAGTGATGAAACGTTTCTCCCACTGAAAAATCCATGCCCATGTGAACAGAATCAACTTTTTGGGATTTACTTGCCTGATTGAGCATGCATCAAGACAAGGCTGACATGGTTTGGGCATGTACAGAGAAGAGATAGTGGATGGAAGGAAGGAACAAAAGAAAGAGACCTCAGAGGAGGCTCATGGATACATACAGAGGGCTGATGTGACAGAGGAAGATGCAGAGATAGGATAAAATGCAAGATGATCTGCAGTGGTGACCCCTATAGGAAAAAGCTGAAAGATGTTTGCACTATGAATAGTTGAAAGTGTTGAACTTTTTTCTTTTTTTGATACTTTATTTTTATGGTTTTTTTAAACATTATACAGGGGAGATAGAAAGTATCAACAAAACAGAACATAAAAAGATAAAGAAAAAAATGAATAAAATAAAATAATAATTTAAAAAAAATGGACTGGAAAAAAATTGACTTTTTCCTATAAATTAAAGTAAAACTTTTTTTCACAGAACTGTTGGACATCATAACAATTTAAGTTCAATGGTAAATTTCATATCCAACTTTTTTTCTGCTTTGTTTTTTAATATACAGGGTGGGCCATTTATATGGATACACGGTAATAACATGGGAATGGTTGGTGATATTAAAGTCCTGTTTGTGGCACATTAGTATATGTGAGGGGGCAAACTCCTCAAGATGGGTGGTGACCAGTGTTGGTCAAGTTACTTGAAAAAAGTAATCAGTAACTAATTACTTATTACTTCCCCCAAAAAGTAATCCCGTTACTTTACTGATTACTTATTTTCAAAAGTAATTAATTACTTAGTTACTTAGTTACTTTTTAAAAACACGATTTACAACCTGAATAGGTGATAAAGCGATAGATCTTTCAGCCCAATTCTACTTTTTCTACATAATCCATCATACAAAATGTAATCAAATGGAAAAGTCTCTTTTTTTAACTTGTTTTATCAGTTTTAATCTTTTAACTTTATGCATCAAGCAAAAATTTAATTATATGCAACATTCTCTGACTTGAATAAATTAGTTTAACATTTAAACCTATTTTCTACACATTCCAGCACATAAAATAAAATATTTTTTGTGTTTACACTCACTCTTTCAAATAGATGCAAGTAAAACACAGCAGAAAATAAATAAAGTCAAAGACTCAGTGGTCCTGTTGCTCTATTTTCACCTGTAAAGCAGGACTGCGGTAGGCGGAGGTTTACCCTGGTGCAGGTGTGCCGCGGTCAGTTGAAGAATCCGCGAGTTTCTCTGTGAATTTCCCATTACGTCGTTGCGTATTTTGGGAAATGTGTTTTGACTTGATGAAAAGACAAATGTAATTCTGCATGGTGGTTGTATACACTGGAACTTTACCTTGAAAGTTAGGTCTTATTCTTGGGTCATAACTGACCATCAGACGATTCAAAATGTTGGAGGTAGAGTTAGCTGGAACCTGTGCCAAATCTTCTGGAGACAACTGCCTGTTAAAGAGGATGATATTGGACAATAATTAATATGATTTGAGCAGATGACAGATAAAAGTAATGTAAATAAAATAATTTAAATCTAAAATACTAAAAGTGTTAGAAATGATGGTTTCTTGATGGATACATATGACTTCATACTTCTGGGGGTGCCACAAGCAGGCAGCGGCTGATAGTGCTCCGGCTAATTCAGTGTCCTTGTAATCTGTAAGCTGAGGACCACCAGGTTCAGTATTTTAAAGTTACATATAACACGTTCACTCATCGATTCAGACAAGTACTTTTTCTGTGCTTAACCCTTTAAGACCTACCACAGAACCAAGTCCGCCAGAGCTTATATTATATTTTTACATGGTGTGTTGCCATTTTTGGGAGCATTTCAAGTTGCTATACATCAATACAACAATTATAGCCCAGATTTTAATAATATGTATTCATTAAGTGCATAGTAATTACATAAATTGCAAAAAAGTGCAATAAACTACAAAAAACTTTAAAATCATTTTTGCTTTTTTAACATATATTTCTAGTTAGAGAAATTTGAGAGGCTTATCCCTCAAAACTGTAAATACAAAAAAGTTGCACAAAATAGTTTCCCACCACAGGAAATTTATTTTAAGTGTCTTCATACTTTTATTTTTGAAATACACCAATTTTTATATACTGCAGGAAAAACGAAAATAAATATTATACTGCAAATTTTCAAAAAAGCAGCATATGCATCAAAATAAACTATTTCCAGCAGTGCAATATGAGTCCTAAGCTTCCCAGAAAAGACACAGAAAGTCATAAAGTCAAAGATAACTTTTAAAAACACCAGTATAGGCCCTGAGGCCCTGATGGTAAAAAAAACTACATTTCCGCGAAAATTACATCACCTCCCGTTATGGGCAGGTAATGGCGGACATGCAAAAGTTCGCGCTGACGTCTATTCCAACGTAGGAAGTGTTATGAACAGCTGATCGGATCGGCAAAGCGTGTTTCTGGAATATTATGTTTTTGTTGCTGCAAGTGCTTTTTATGCTGTTTTTGCAAAGCTATATGTGGAAGGAAACTGTGACCTAGGACAAGCTGATGGCATAAGATGTAAGTACAACTCCTCCGGTTTCATATGCAAAAAAAATTATTGCGCTAGCTTACGTGGCTGCAGAGCTACCGGGATTTAAAAATAGTTACGCAAAACAGAGCATGCCCGCTCCGACCGGCTCTAAAGGGTTAAGTGCTTTCTAGCTAACATTCATACTCTGATTAATGCATTGTGACGCAACTTGGGGTTAGTATTTACCAGACAAAAAAACAGTCAGGGGTTAAACCACCAACATTCCAATTAGTGGATGACCTGCTCTGCCATCTGAGCTACAGCCACCCCTGTCCTAATGGTCTGAGTGCATGTGATATACACTGTGAAAACCCAGACAGAGCATACTGCATCCTGGCAGTGAGCTACCTCCTGGTCCACCAGTGGGAAGTGACTGTAGCTCCATAAACTGAGATAAGTTGAAGTCAGATAGAGTCTTTGACAGAATGCAGGGTTAGAATGGGGGTCCCTCTGCTCTTGAAGGGGCTCTTTGGAACTGAGAACTCTGTCCCACCTGAGTGGAACATTGTTTTTCTGCAGGGAGAAGAATAGATGGCAGTGTGTCAACTCCCTGGATGAAAAAAGGCTGACCTCTGCCCTTCCAAAGTGACTACCTGAGGACAGAGTCTCCACTCTCGAGGACTCAGGCCCCCTCTCAACATGTCTGCCACCACATGCAAGGGCCCTGGCACATGAACTGCTCTGAGTGAGTGGAAGAGGGGGTGAGTCAACTGCCACAACCCAGTTGATACCTTGCAGAAGAAGGGAGATCCTAGGCCCCCCTGGACCTGACCCTTCTTGAGCCCCTAGTGCATCTGGACAGGCTACTTTGCATCTCCTCTGTCAAGTTTTCCAAGTCTGCTGCAATAGTTGGCCTCCTACTGGGCCAACATATCTGAAGGGTTAACTGGCAGTTCAGCATTAGTTAGAAAGCCATCTATAACCTTGCAGTTCCTGCTGCCGCAGATGGCTTTGCTGAGACAGGCTGAGAAATGTTCTTGGTCGTGCATGTTAGCAAACCTCTCCTACATAGAGAGGACCATCTGTGCAAAACAGTGGGTGATTCATATTGTCTTCACACCAGGTATTTTAAGTCAGGCAGAGGCTGCAACTCCATCTGCAAGGGTCGACACTGTGTGGGTTCCTCAAACTCAGATGTGAATGCCACAGGGTTCTCAGGTTAAAATCCAGGGCCCTGGTTGCCCTACCATTAACCTCAGAGACAACTGCGAGGTGAGCGTGTGAGCATATAAATATATCTGCAAGCAATGCACTGGCTAGGGATCACAACCAGAATCAGAACAGAAAACAAAATGAAATAGTAATCCTGGATGCAGATTCATTAAGTATTGTGATGAATCTAAATACAGATGTGGAGTTGAAGCACTGGTCCTGTGATGCAGTCAAAACAACATGGACCTGAATACTCTCAAAAGCCCAGATAGGTTTGCAGAAAAAACATCATTAGTACTTGCTCTCGATTCAGGATTTGTAGAAATCTGAAGTCAGGAAACGACAAGACAACAGTGCAGACCCATCACACCCTGGTCACAGACTGTTCCAATTTTTCTCCTATGCTAGGTGCTGTTGAAGCACTGTATGCCAATACAGACAGACAAGCAGATATCTGTTCTGTTCTTTCTACTGGCCATACTCACATAATATCTGTACTGAAATAACATCCATGATGCTAACCAAAGCATGTTGTTTGTTCACACACTCACACATATATATCAGAGGCTTGGGAGCTTGAGAGTCCTACGCAGTATTGCTGCTGTTCCTAGGACTGCGCTGTTCTGGAAAGAGATCTTGGATGTGGTTCATCTATCACTATGGCTGTCTTCCTCTGCTTTTCCACCACTACTATGTCCGGTTGGTTAGCCATCAACAGGTTGTCTGTCTGTATCTGTGAGGAAACAGTTTAAGAGCCTGAATGCTCGTAAAGCTCCCAGCCCAGATGGTGTGTCTCCTGCCACTCTCAGACACTGTGCAAACGAGCTGCCCCCAGTGTTTTCTGGCATTTTCAAATCCTCACTGCAGACATGTCATGTGCCTGCCTGCTTCAAGTCCTCCACCATAGTCCCTGTCCCCAAGAAGCCAAGGATCACTGGTCTAAATGACTACAGACCTGTGGCTCTGGTCATAAAGTCTTTTGAGCGCCTGGTTCTCTCCTATCTCAAGACACTCAAGGCCCCCCTCCTGGACCCTCTGCAGTTTGCATACAGAGCAAACAGGTCTGCAGATGATGCTTCTGCCTTCAACACCATCATTCCAGACCTTCTCCGAGGGAATATGCCTGATCCCATCTGCCGGTGGATCACTGACTTCCTGACAGACAGGAAGCAACATGTGAGGCTGGGGAAGAATGTCCCGGATTCCCAGACAATCAGCACCGGCTCCCCTCAGAGCTGTGTTCTTTCTCCTCTGCTTTTCTCCCTGTAGACCAACTAGTGCACCTCCAACCACCAGCCTGTCAAGATAATTAAGTTTGCAGATGACACCACAGTTATCAGACTCATCTCGGACGGGGATGAGTCTGCCTACAGGATGGAGGCTGAACTCGGGTGTCCTGGTGAGGCCGCAACAACCTGGTGCTGAATGCCGAGAAGACAGTGGAGATTATTGTGGACTTCAGGAAGCAAACATCCCGACTCCTCCCCATCATCCTGACTGACACCCTCATCACCACTATGGACACATTCTGCTTTGTGGGTACCATCATCACCCAGGACCTCAAGTGGGAGCCCACCATTCCCTCCGTCATAAAGAAGGCCCAGCAGAGGATGTATGTCCTGAGGCTGTCAGGGTCCTGGGTATCCTGACCCAGCATGTTTAGTTCTTTGTGATTTTTGTATTATTGTACTTGTGTGAGTTATTCTATGGTTTCTAGTTTCGATCCCTTGCCCTTCATGTTTCTCTGTGTCCCCTCTGTTCTGTGTAAGTCTGTGTCTGCATGTTTGAGTTTCCCTCTGTGTCTTTCGGTTCTTAGAGTCCTCTGCCTTATGGTTTATGTCTCTGTGTTTTTTAGTTGCTGTCTCCACCGTGTCAAGTTCGCGTCTGTGTTTGATACTTCCGTTTTACTTTGTAGGTCCGTGTCTTATGTGAATGCGTCCTGCTTTGCTTGTCTCGTCAGTCCTGATTTCTCCCAGCTGTGCCCTCCTTCTGTGTCTCATTCCCCTCGTTACTTCCCAGTGTATTTAAACCCTGTGTACCCTGAGTTCTTTGTGTTTAAACCTCGTGCCTGAGTGCCTGCATTTTGGGTCCAACTCCTGCCTGCCATACGAACAGTCTCTTCCCCTCTGCTGTTGGACTCATGAACAATAACCATAAGACTGTTCCCACCACTTGCTCAAACACATGACCCTGTATTGTGTTCTCTGTACCTGTTCCATTTTTGCACTGATCATCACCTGCATTCATGTATATATCAACCTGCTTAGCACTTTTTATTTTTATTTAAATGTTTCTCTTATCATATGTCTCGCACAAAGTACCGCAGCAATTTCCTAATGTTGTAAATCTGCTCAGATCTACTCACTCAGTTCAATTCACCTCAATTCAATTCAATTTTATTCATAGAGCATGAAATCACAACAACAGTCAGCTCGAGGTGCCTTATATAGTAAGGTAGATGCTACAATAATACATACAGAGAAAAACCCAATAATCATAAGACCTCCAATGAACATCTGCTTAGGCTTGTGTGTATTATATATATATATATATATATATATATATATGCATGTATGTATATGTGTAAAAATAAAAAAAATATATATATATTTACATACATATACACGTGTGTGTGTGTGTATATGTATATATATATGTATATATATATATACATATACAGTTTTTGTTTGCTACATGGATCATTTTAATTCATGTTGGTGTCTTTCCTTTCGTTATATTTCTTAAAGAGTTCAAAATGTGTTAATTACATAAATAAAATGTAATTTTCTCTGTAGCACTTCATGGATTTCATAAGCAACACACGTTAGTTGTTCAAACAAAGCATAAAGGTAAAAAAACAATATATACAGTGTTATCTTCATTTTAGATGTCAAAAAGTATTTGCGGCTCCCAGTGTTTTCTTTTGCGTGGAAACCAGGTCCAAATGGCTCTTTCAGTGTTAAAGGTTGCTGACCCCTGGTATATATTATTGTTGGGTCTACCTTACAATATAAAGCGCTTTGAGGTGACTGTTGTTGTGATTTAGCACTGTATAAATATAATTGAATTGAACTGAGTATTTCAACGTTTACTGTAGTAATTTTTAACACTCGTATATCCATACTTCTACTACGTTTCTGTACGTTTACCACCTCTGCTATCTAGTTATAGAAGACTGAAGGAAAATTTCACTCCTATTGTTTGTTTAGATTGTGGCTAATTGGAACAAAGAAATCCCAATGAGGATATGGGCCTTGAAAATGTTTTAAACAATATGTAAGGAACAGGACTTGAGTATTAGCCAACAGTTGCTAGTTGCTAAGGACTAGGATTTAACACGCTGGACTTATAAGTCAGAACAATGAATTTAGAGATCTTTATAAGGTTTTGAGTTCAGTGTTGAGTGTTAGGATCCGTACATTTCATTTTTTTAAATGAATGCTAAACTTTGCTTAATGGAGCTTTACAGCTTTATTGGATTTCTGTTGTCACTGTATACATCATGGTAGAACCAGAGACACACATTTCATTTCTACAGTTTCTCTTATGAAAAAGTCTTGATTTGAGCTAAATACTGAATTACTTGCCGTATTGAATTGCATGGTCTCTGCTCCTAGCATGGGCATACAGATTTTCTTTCATTTTTTCACTGTTACAGATTAGCAGTGTTAAGTCACTGATGGGCTCTGTTCAGAAACAAAATGTAGGACACTGGTATATACAAAGCATCAAACTTAAAATATATGAATGGCAATACTGACAAATAAGTGATTATATTATTAGTTGCTATAAGTGGCTATAAGTAAGATTTTAGATCACATAACAAACATAGGATTTTAGAAATCTTAAAAAAATATTTACGTTAATCAGTAATAATAATAGATACTTTATTGATCCCCATGGGGAAATTACTTGTTTTTCTCTGCATTTGACCCATTCACTCTGTGAAGCAGTGGGCAGCCCACTAAGCAGGCACCCGGGGAGCAGTGTGTAGGGACGGTACCTTGCTCAGGGGTACCTCAGGGTAGCCGTTAAGTGGATTCGAACCGCCAACCTTCCGATCATGGGGCGACCACTTTACCTACTGAGCTATCCCTGCCCCATATGGTGTTTATGATAAACAAGTTACTGTACACGTAGACTTGTCACGTCCTATGACCCTGTGTTTGTGTTTTTGGACTTTTAATTTCTGGGTTTTTTTTTTTGTTTGTTTCCACTTCACTCATTACCTTAGTTTGCCTGTGTTCCATTACGTTGTACTGTTTTTCATGTCGTACTGTGTTACTTTGTATTATGGGGGTTTATCCAGCTATATTTATATATGTTTATATATAAATATATGCGGTGGCCCCTAGAGACAAAACACGTACAAACTCCAAAACACATTTCTAGCATGAACTGAACTTCCAAACTTCCAAAGCAGAGCTACCTAGATGACTTAAATTACACAATTGAAAGCATGAAAGCATATGTGTATTGTTTGTGTATTTATACACAAGCATTCACATATAGTCAAATAATAAAAAACAAAAAAGTTTATTTACCTGTTATTACCAGATCCGGTCGTTGGTACTTGCTGGCTTGTGTAGCCACTAGGTAACAAAAGCTCAACACTGCCCCTAGCATCCTGGAGCACTTCTGTTGTCATTGTACTGTTTTGAGTTTTTATGTGCTTCTGAGTTTTTACGTGTTTTGGAGTTTGTATGTGCTTCGGAGTTTGTGCCTGGTGGACAAAAAATTGGTTAAGGGTTCCCCGAGCTTTCACGCCCCTCATGTTCTTCATGTGCCCACCACTAGAAGCATGCCTATGGAAAAAGTGCGCCGGCACACAGTGCAGTGCGCTTTATAGGTGTTATCGTGCACTTTCCCAGCCAGGTGTTTTCCTTTTCCCATTCCTCCCTGTACTTTTGCAGCCTATTTTTCTTTCTCTGAGGGGAACAAACATTGCTGCTCTAATGCTGGGCTTACTGGGCTTAATTCTGGCCCATTTTGAGATGATTTTTGAGTCGTGCGACCGATTTGGTGATTGGCCCAATTTTGGCCTTCATCGTGCACAGTGGCGTGTCCAGCGGGGTGGCCTGGGGGGGCACAGGCCACCCCCCCAACCAGACTGGCCACCCCAGGTGCCACCCCGAAGCTAAAACAATAAAATTTAATGAATTATCAAATGTACGATTATGGTTTCACAGTGAAGCTCAGATATCCGAGGGTAACTGAATGCAGCACCGGCTTCTGCAATATGCGCATCATGTTAGCAAAGGTAGGAGAGCCAAGCACGAAAGACGGCACCGCAGAAAACATTTTTTCGGCGAAAGATTAACAAGTTAACATAGCTGGACTAGCCATCGGACGTTTGCATGGTGGGCTGATGACTTATTAGGGGCGATCGTGGCTCAAGAGTTGGGAGTTCGCCTTGTAATCGGAAGGTTGCCGGTTCGAGCCCCGGCTCGGACAGTCTCGGTCGTTGTGTCCTTGGGCAAGACACTTCACCCGTTGCCTACTGGTGGTGGTCAGAGGGCCCGGTGGCACCAGTGTCCGGCAGCCTCGCCTCTGTCAGTGCGCCCCAGGGTGGCTGTGGCTACGATGTAGCTTGCCGTCACCAGTGTGTGAATGGGTGGATGACTGGATGTGTAAAGCGCTTTGGGGTCCTTAGGGACTAGAAAAGCGCTATACAAGTACAGGCCATTTACCATTTATTTATTTTTTTTGTAACGGCATGAACAATGAGAAGTGGTGGATTGGCCACATGCTGGCCGATGTGTAAAAATAACTCAGTTGTTTGGTGGTGGCTATGGCGGAGCTTCCACAGAGGCAACAGGTGGATGAGGGAAGGTGAGGCAGGAGGAGAGACCCGAGGCAGCCGCCGGTCCAAGTGTCAGGTGAACTGAACTTCAGGTAAGAAGTTATGACCTGCAGTCTATCTGGGTCAGATATAAACCAAGTTTAGGTGCAGTTTATTTTCATTGTGCTGACTTTTTACAGTCAGTTACAATACCTCATACTGCGTGAGCTAGCATGAGGAGTTTCTATACAGCTGTTCAGTTGCTATGATGTTACTGATAGTGAACTTTATTTTATTCATAAGGTTAGTTAGTAGAGTTGCCAACAGCTCCTTAAAAAATGGAATGGTCCCTCATTCAGAGAAAATATTACGCGTTTCGTATTGAGCTGAGAAGAGACGCAGTTTGTCCCGTACTTCAGCTAGGATGGAAAAAGACACAAAGCTGGAGTTATTCTGTCTTTACAGCTGCCTCTTCTATTGCTACTTCAATCATGAAACTGATCAA
Organism: Maylandia zebra; assembly: GCF_041146795.1. Lineage (NCBI taxonomy): Eukaryota > Metazoa > Chordata > Actinopteri > Cichliformes > Cichlidae > Maylandia > Maylandia zebra. The sequence goes on from NC_135172.1 coordinate 7,035,002, forward strand.
TGATCAGCTGATCGTCTCTCTTGTTTGTTTATCGCCCACTTTGCGCCAGAAAGAGGAAACCAGCGGATGTCGCGCTAAACAACAGCAGCACGTTTAAGCTTGATCAGCTGTTGTTAGAATTTATTTAATATTACTTTCTAGTATCAGCTGATGTTTGCTGGAGCCACAGCTGTAAAGCTGCTGGTCATGATGTCGGTTTGGATATGTGGTGAGAGGGAAACATGAAGATGAAACCAGGCGATGTCCTTACTGGATCATCAGAGCTGAACAGGTGATGGAGAAACAGGTTTACCTTTTAGGTGACATGAATGAGTTGAAGGGAAGTTATGAACTGTTTCTGAGAGACAAATAACACCAGGATCCTTTTCTAAGTAGCTGACAGCTGGTAACTGTGCAGGGGCGGGTCTAGCAAAGTGTTGCCAGGGGGGCAGGTAGGGCATTAACAGGGAGAGGGGGGCACAAAGAAATACTTTTCTTTTTTATTCTCATTTAAAATATCTCGCTTTTATTAAATAATTATCTAAATCGTACAACCAAAGTTTTTATCTGACATAAAATGTATAGAAATCATACATATACCAAAAAGACTGTGTACATCACTGTCACAACAGTGTTTGTTTTCATTCAAAGGCTTTATGGCTTTAATACCTGGTGGGCCGGTCTGTAGTCAAAATGCCCAATTTTCTGTCCCAGTCCAGCCCTGCAGGTTAATACTGGCAGTGTCACCATGCCAGCTGACTGGATTTCATCATCAGCCAGTGTTGTTCTTTATCAATATTACCAAAGTTTACCATAACGCAGCATAGAAAGTATTTACTTCCTTTCAGGTTTTATTCAAATGTTAGTCTTTTCATTTGTTTCCCCACTTTTTTCCTGTTTCAAAATCAAACACCAGTTTGTGAGAAGATTATCTTCTTTTTTTTTAACAGGCATTGGCTAATTTGCCAATTGTATGTCAAAAATGTTCATATTTTAATATTCAAAAATGTTTTTGCCCAAAACATATGTGCACTACATGTCAGTAAAAATACTATACAAATATTGCTGTCCTTGAATGCTGAGTAAACACTGACTGATTGTATCTCTTGTACTTTATCAACGCAGTATCTAAAAACTTTGCACCGTAGTGGTTAAAATCTCATTCTAATAAGAGTTAAAAGCGCATTCGGTTATTAGGTTTACAGGGTTATTGAATTATGGTTAACGGTTGGTAGAATTGTTTTTAACATTATCTGCCAATTACATCTGCCACCCTTCTCCAAATCTGTGCCCCTACCTGGCCCCCCCAACAAAAATTTTCTAGACATGCCACTGATCGTGCATCTTGTAGTATACATGGGGTAACGAGAAGCGATTAACACCTCACGACCAGCTCCCGATCATCAATCGCTCGTGAGGGTGTCACCACAGCCGCTCACACTGCTCACGGGCAAACACGTAAACGTCGGTGAAAAAGACGAAGCAGCACGGCTGTGCGGCCTGTGATCTGGACACAAGCGATGGAGGCACAACTTGTAGAACTTTGGAAAGCTCATCCGAGCCTTTTCGATGTGGCATCACAAAATTATCATGACCACAACAACCGTGAAAATAGTTGGATTTACATTGCTGCTTAATCACAGCTGCCTGATCAATGTTTTTCATTAGCAATTTAGCAAAGTTGATGGTGGTGGTGTGCATGTCTGTGAAAGACAGAGAGAGAGCGAGCGACATAATTTCTGTTATAACCTTCATTTTATGTTGGCACAGTGTGAGCACTCAGGTCGCATCAGAGCATCGGGCGGTATAGTGTGAGACTCTGCATCGTGACCGACCAACTTCTAACCTCTGCGAGTCAATCGTGCAGTTTGAGCAGGAGCTGAATAACGTGACTGAAAAAATCGCACAGTGTCTGCTCAGCTTTAGGTGTACTGTCGTCCGAGACTTGCACCGCAGTGTCGGCGTTTGTTTCCCTGTTGGCCATGCTTCTTGTTGTGGTCATCTGTTGTCTTCCGGTATTTTCTCCGTAAGCGACCTTTCCTCGACCAATGAGATGAGCGGTAATCTGAATTGTCATACTCAAATTGTCATAAGTGTGGTGTCAGCTCATTGGTCACAAAGCAGGAGAGGGGCTGGGAATTATGATTTCAAACAAAGCGTTAATTCCATAAACATTTATAGACTACTTTTGATTCTCACTGTATTACGGGACAAAGTGCGTCCCTTATTAGCTCAATACGGGACGTGTACTTTTGTTTCTAAATACGGGACGATTCGGTTTTTTAAGGGACGGTTGGCAACCCTAGTTGTGGCGTTAACGTCATTTCAGATTAACGCTGACAGCACTAGTGGGAACACAACGAATATGACTGCACATTTACTCTGACATCATCCTAGTGCAAAGACAAGTGGAAGCAGACAAAAACAACAAGCATGCATGCTACAAACTTTACAGAGTAATTTAGACAGCCGTTAGCACATGATTCTCCTTATGGGGACCTGATATGTTTAATATGCTGCTGAGAATATAGCCCTGAAGAAGCGTATAGTATAGCTTTTATTTTGGAAAGAGCCATTTCTCTGTAATAAACTCTCTTTTCCAAAGATCAGTGATTTCTCGATCAGATAGATTTATTTTTTTTATTACTTTGTTGTTTCAGCAACATTAAATTTAAAAACTGTACTTTTGAGTTAAAATATATATTTATAATTTTAATAAATGACAAATTAAAAAGGCATGAACATTTTTTTGTATCGAAAAAATATCGAACCGTGACACCAAATATATATATATATATATATATGACAACTGTATGTTACTCACGATGGACAGACAACTTGCTTTCCTTTTTTTCCTTTCTTTGTGGATTTTCCTTCTTTACTTGAGGCAAGTTGCCAACAGCAGAGCAGCAAAAGCAGCAAAATCACTGGCCTCAATCCAACAGCCATGGTGCCTGAAACAGAGTTTAATACTGGCCTCAGTACATACAACATATAGCTTAAAAAAAGAACAATATTGTTGCAAACTTAGCACAAGATTTCACCACATGTAGGAATCCACTAGAATTAATTTTTTTATGCATATCATTATAGATGTGATTACGTTTTGGAAATACATCACTTTGTTTGAGACTCTTTACAGTATTTATCTGTGTCTATGCTATCACATTCAGCTTAAAGCTTGAAAAATACTTCACTGAAATTTGTCCTAGAAATGTTCACGGAGTATAAAACAGAAAGGTATTTAGCTGACAAACTAGCCAGACAGAAATAATAATGAAAATAAATAATAATAATGATCTATTATTGCTGTGTCCCTTATAAACCTAGGAGTGGCAGCACCATTTATACTCGCCTCATCTTAATTGGATATAGTTATTCAATTCATTAAGTGTTAATCCATATATCTACGGTCAAGGACATTTTTTAAAAGCAGGATGCCACTTTCTACATGAAAATGGTATATGTAGGTTTTTGAGATGCCTCACTTGAAGTATTTTACCATTATATTTTATCAAGATATTTAATGTGACAAAAAATCATGTTAAGAAGAAATAAATTCATAGCTACAGAAATCACTTTTTACATTCTTTGGTTTTATACATGTAGCTTACAGTATATGTACTAAAAGTCTGTATACTCAGTAATGCAGCATTGGTACATATTGGTAGGATGGCCTTGATTGTCTATGAGTAACAATAATAATGACATGTTCAGTGACCTTTCTGACACAGTTTTAATGGTGCACAGTTTGCAGCCAATCAAAAAAGTTCAGTGTGATTGCCCTTCCTGATCTGTAGGTGTCACTGGCTCTGATGCTCCCCGAGCTGACCACATCAAAATACAACATCCTCTTCACTATAAACTGAAGAATTTTGTGGCACATGTTGAAAGACCTCAGCTTCCTCGGAAAATAGAGCCTGTCCATAGAATGTTTTTTTCTGGGATAGTAATGCTAATTCCAACATTTCAAGTTTATGAATGTTTTTGCTATTGCTATATAAACAATTAATATTTGGTTAAAGTTCAACTTTCATTCAAAGGTTTTTGGAAAATATTTTGCAACTTTTTGGAAAATTGTTTAATTAATAATAGCCTTTATACATCCTCCTCATTCCATCTGAAGTTGATCACCATTTCTTTGTCTTTGGCCTTATTAAGATTCAGAAGATGATGAGTCAATAAAATGAACAAGATTTCTGTACTCCTTGCCCATCATTTTAAAAGAGCTATCCAAGCACAAGCAAAATTCCCAAATTAAACACTCTGTTGTTGTTGTTTACTTTTGACCAGTTACTGGGATCGAAGATTCTCTTGCCCTTTCTACCAGCAATTTGAATGTTTGTCTTTAATAAAAAACATGAATACAATAAATATATAAATAATCACAAATCAAAAGGAAAGGTTCTTCTATTCAAAAGCATTATATGCTGTACATCAAAATTCTCTTCTTTTTTATAATGATAGACTGACAGATAATTGAGGAAATATTTTAAATTTCTCCAAACTCCTCTGATACATCGAACATGCAGACCCAAGCTTGTTTCACCATTGGCATTTATTATCAGTGGAGTGATTTTAATATCACCGGATGGCTTATATAACTGTTTTATTACACCAATCTTATCACTGCCAATAACAAGCTAAGTAACTGGATGCTGGCTTAATTTACCTAGTCATAGTGGCTTATAGGAGCGTGTGTGTTTGTGTGTCATATTTTTTTAAACATGCATCCATCCATCCATCCATCCATCCATCCATCCATCCATTCATTCATTCATCCATTTTTAAGATAAGATAAGATAAGATAACCTTTATTAGTCCCACACGTGGGAAATTTGTTTTGTCACAGCAGGAAGTGGACAGTGCAAAAGTTATGAGGCAAAAATTAGAATACAATAAGAATAAATACAGTACACAACTGTACAGAATAGAATAAAATAAAATACTATATACAGTAGAATAAAATAAAATAAATATACAATAAGATAAGAATAGAATACAAATACAAATACTATATACAACTGAGTAAAAATACAACGATGACAGAAAGGATTATTGCACTTAGTATTATTGCATATGTATGGATGTGTGTGCTTGATCAGTTAAAGTCTTTATTATGGAGTCTGACAGCAGTGGGGAGGAAAGACCTGCGAAATCTCTCCGTCCCACACCGTGGGTGCCGCAGTCTCCCACTGAAGGAGCTGCTCAGTGCTGTCACAGTCTGCTGCATGGGGTGGGAGATGTTGTCCATCAGGGATGACAGCTTAGCCGCCGTTCTCCTGTCACTCACCACCTCCACTGGGTCCAGAGGGCATCCTAGAACAGAGCTGGCCCTTCGGATCACCCTGTTCAGTCTCTTCCTGTCCCCAGCAGAGATGCTGCCGCCCCAGCAGACCACGCCATAAAAGATAGCAGAAGCCACAACAGAGTCATAGAAGGTCTTCAGGAGTGGGCCCTCCACTCCAAACGACCTGAGTCTCCGCAGCAGGTACAGCCTGCTCTGCCCTTTCCTGTAGAGGGCGTCTGAGTTATGAGTCCAGTCCAGTCTATTGTTCAGATGAACACCAAGGTACCTGTAGCTGTCCACAGCCTCAATGTCCATACCTTGGATGTTCAGTGGTTGCAGTGGAGAATGCTTGTGCCTGCGGAAGTCTACCACCAGTTCCTTGGTTTTACTGGCGTTGATCTGGAGGTAGTTCAGCTGGCACCAGTCCACAAAGTCTTGGGTCAGACCTCTGTACTCCTTGTCGTCCCCATCAGTGATGAGGCCGACTATTGCAGAGTCATCAGAGAACTTCTGCAGGAAGCACTGGGTGGAATTGTGGGAGAAGTCTGCAGTGTAGATGGTGAAGAGGAACGGAGCCAGAACCGTTCCCTGTGGGGCCCCCGTACTGCAGACGACCCTGTCCGACACAAAGCCCTGAGTCCTCACATACTGTGGTCGGTCGGTGAGGTAGTCCAGGATCCAGGTAGTGAGGTGATGGTCCACTCCAGAGTTCACCAGCTTGTCCTTTAGAACCGAGGGAAGAATGGTGTTGAAGGCACTGGAGAAATCAAAGAACATGATTCTCACAGTGCTTCCAGCGGTCTCCAGGTGAGCGAGGGAACGATGTAGGAGGTGAATGACGGCATCATCCGCTCCAATGCCAGGCTGGTAGGCAAACTGAAGTGGGTCCAGTGATGAGCTTATTAGGTGCCGAAGCTGAGCCAGGACCAACCGCTCCAGGGTCTTCATCAGGTGGGATGTCAGAGCCACCGGCCTGTAGCTGTTGAGGTCCTTGGGGCGTGAAGTCTTTGGCACTGGTACAACACAGGAGGTTTTCCAGAGCTGTGGGACTCTTCCCAACCTCAGGCTCAGGTTGAAGAGGTGCTCCATTTTCTTCCAGGGCCTGGTCGTGGGGCGGTAGCCTAAATATAGAAGCCTAGACCTCCCTCTCCCCAGCCACCTCCTATAGCTTATCCGGGGAGAACACCAAGGCATTCCCAGATCAAGCGAGAGAATTAACCTCCTGGGTCGGCTTCCTCCTGGTGGGCCATGTCAGAAGACTTCACCCTCACTAAGATTATGCCAGTGAGGATGACTACTACCACTCAGCGTCCTCCTCAATTTTGCATTCTTCTTGTGTTGTAAGTGCTATTTTCTAGTTTTTTTGGCAACAACTAACCACCTATGACAGACAGACTCTTTTAGACATCCTACAACATTCATAATCTGGGACCACACTGGTGGCTTAACTTGGATACCTGAGCAGAAACAACGCTGGAGGAAAAGGGAGAAAAGAGCCAGAGTTCTGGTCAGGCTGAGAAACAGACAACACGTTTCCCCTTTTTCCAAGATTCTTCTAGCTAACATCCAAATTTTGGGGAAAAAAATGGATGAACTGCTTTCCACAGCATATTATGGACTGCAATGTCTTTATTTGGTTGGATGCCTCAATCCCTGAATCGGCTATTCTTCCTTCTCCATTCATCGTCAGGACTGGACAAAGGAGTCCGGTAAGTGGAGGAGAGGTGGCGTGTCTATAATGACTAACAAGCAATGGCGTGTTTCATCAAGGTGCTCCCCTGATGTTGAACACCTCATGATCAAATGTGTTCTGTACCGCTGTTTATATTTTTTCCCCCTACGCTGACACTGTGTGGGTGCTGCCCAAGCTATATGATGTCAACCACTGGCAAGAAGTACTACACCCCAAAGCGACAAAGCCAGCCTGAAGAAAGTTCTGCCATGTAAGCTTTCCAACATGAATTAGAATAGAATTCAACTTTATTGTCATTGCACATGTCACAAGTACAAGGCAACGATATGCAGTTTGCATCCATCCAGAAAGTGCTTTAGCAATAGATATATTACAAAATATATATTAGCAATAAAATTGATATATAGGTATACTACAAAAATGGGTCTATTATGGGTATGTTACAATGTACATGGTATGAAGGTATGTTATGAATATGCTATACTGTACTGAGTGTACAAGGTATGTACAGGCTATGAACAGGATATAAATATGAAAACTATACAGAGATATGAAATATGAAACTATACAGAAATATGAAATATGTTATAAACAGTTGAAGAACTATAATTATTGTATTGTACAGAATGATTGCCTATAAAGCATTTACAGTAGTGCAGTTTAGATCAGTGAGATATGTGGCTGATTTCAACAGTGGTTCTACAGTGGCTATAACATCCTGGATCACCTTTAGACCCCTTTCACATGTGCCTATAAAGCCCACCTTTCAGCAAATCAGATTACTCCTCAGTCCTGCTGCTACCAGCCAATAGGCAGAGGCTGAAGCACGAGCAACCAGCGACAATGAAATGATTGGGTTCAATGCTGAACCAACTAATCACACATGGTCCTGCATCACTCCTTCCACACTATGTACTGGGAGGTTTTTCAAACTGCTGCCAACAATAACGTAAATGACCACACAAACTGCTTACTGGATACATCCACAAATGAATCAGTGTGGTTGACGTTGTCTCAAACATCAGGCGCATGTGGAGTGGGCTAAAAACCATAACACATTTCAAGGGGAAGAGCTACAGCACAGTGGAGATGACTGGTTCCCTACCTGAGGAGCTGAATGACCTTATAAACTGTACCGTCTGTGAAGGTTCTCAGTCATCCAGGTCATTGTAGTCAAAGGAGCTTGCAAAGAAAAGCGTCTGGACTTCTTTAAGTTGCTTGAAGATGTTTCACCTCTCATCCGAGAAGCTTCTTCAGTTCTAAGGTCAAATGGTGGGGAGTCCCAGATTTAAACCTAGTGGGAGTATCCCCCCAAGGGGGGGGGGGGGGGGGGATACTCCCACTAGGTTTAAATCTGGGACTCCCCACCAGTTGACCTTAGAACTGAAGAAGCTTCTCGGATGAGAGGTGAAACGTCTTCAAGCAACTTAAAGAAGTCCAGACGCTGTTCTTTGCAAGCTCCTTTGACTATAAACAGTACCGTTTATAGGGTTGGGGAAACCTGCAGTGAACAGACACTGAAGAAGTCACTTGGATGAATGACGAAACGTTTCTGTCATCCACGCCACCTGCAGCCTCTGAGTCTTCATCCACGCCGCCTGCAGCCTCTGAGTCTTCATCCACGCCGCCTGCAGCCTCTGCCTCGCCTGGTGCTGCGGGGGCCAAGCAGTCTTCAGGTCCCAAACTGCCTCCTCAACATCACCGGCCACTTTCCAGGCCACCGGCTGGGTGTCATTGCCGTCGGTGATGACCTCCTGAACGCCGCCGCTGCCTTCCACATGGCCGGTCCCCGGATCTGCTCTGTCGCCGCCACTGCCTTCTGCGTGGCCGGCCCCCAGAACTGTTTGCCCGTCTCCGCCGTTGCCGTCCACACGGTCGGCCCCCAGAACTGAACTGTTTTGGCCTCCTGCGCTGTCGGCCTCCGGGTCGGCCCCCTGAACTTGACCATCTGGGTTTTTCTGCCCGTATGTCCCGCTGTTTGCCCATGACGTCATTATGCCTGTTTACGAGTCTGTGTCTCTGTCTGTCGTGTGCTTCCTGTTTTATTTTGTAGGTCTGTGTCCTATGTCAGTGCGTTCAGCTTTGTGCTCTCCCTGTCTCGTCAGTGTAATCAGCGTCAGCCGTGTCTCCCAGCTGTTTCCTCTTCGCTCCGTTCACCTCTTGTATTTAGTGTCTGTGTCTTCCCCTACTCGGTGTCGCGTCGTTAACGTCTGTTCACCCTCGCTTCCTCTGTGTGTTCCGTTTGCCAGCCAGCCTTCCTGCCTAGTTATTCTGTTCTTCCAGTTTACTTAGTGTTTTTCTGTTCTGCTTCTTACCAGCAATAAAGCTGTGTGTTTTGAGTTACTTCTGCCTCAGTGAGTCCTGCATTTTGGGTCCTCTCTTCCTGCCTGCCTACACACAGACATGACAGTTTCTCTCACTGAACACTACGTCCATGGTGAACAGAATCAATTTTGGGGATTTCCTTACCTGGATGATTGAGCATGCATCAAGACATAATTTTAGAGATAATATGCAAAATGGAAGAAAGCAGTTCTACATATTTGTTTAATATGTGCATTGAAGGACTTATCCTAGTCAAAAATGACTCCACAGCGTTACTGGAGACCAAGGTAATGCCATTCAGAGTAAGCATCTGGTTAGATACCATATTTCTAAGATTTTCTGGGCTGAGTACAAAAACTTCAGTTTTATCTGAATTAAGAAGCAGAAAGTTAGAGGCCATCCAGGTCTTTATGTCTTTAAGACATTCCTGCAGTTTAACTAATTGGTGTGTTTTATCTGGCTTCATGAATAGATAAAGTTGTCGTTGTCAGGATGAGGTCGTGGACGAAAGAAGGAGGACCCAAACGCTGGACTCACAGGTAGGTGAAGATTGGTGTTTTATTGTCAACGGAGTGAACAAACAGAACAGAAGTAGGAAACGGCTGGCCGGCTGGACGACTGACTGAATGGATGAATGAAAGACTGACTGACAACTGACCGGCTGACCTGACGGAACTGAACAGAGGACAACCTAACAGCGGCGAGAACAACATCACAATAACATCAATGACACGACATTGGACTGGTTGAACTGAGGGACATAAATACACAGGCTGAGTGATGAGAGATTAGAACCTGGTGAGTACACAGCTGAACATAATGACCTAATGATAAACGGGAAGAGGACGGAACATAATGCACATGGACCAAGGCTAACACAATAAAACAGGAGGTGAAGCAGACAGAATATAAACAGTGAACATGAACTAAGAATACTGGGTCAAAGACCCAGAAACCCTGACAGTCGTCTGCATAGCAGTGACAATGCGTTCTATCCCTTATGATACTGCCTAAGGCAGTGGTTCCCAAACTTAACTTAAAATACTGTATAAAACACCTTGAGGCGACTGTTGTTGTGATATGGTGAGTATAAATAAAATTGAATTGAACTGAGTATTTTATTTCCTCTTCAATGGTTAAAATTTTATTTGTGAAGAAATTCATGAAGTAAATATTAGTTAAGGTTAAACAAATGCTTATCTTACAGGGAGTGCAGAATTATTAGGCAAATGAGTATTTTGTCCACATCATCCTCTTCATGCATGTTGTCTTACTCCAAGCTGTATAGGCTCGAAAGCCTACTACCAATTAAGCATATTAGGTGATGTGCATCTCTGTAATGAGAAGGGGTGTGGTCTAATGACATCAACACCCTATATCAGGTGTGCATAATTATTAGGCAACGTCCTTTCCTTTGGCAAAATGGGTCAAAAGAAGGACTTGACAGGCTCAGAAAAGTCAAAAATAGTGAGATATCTTGCAGAGGGATGCAGCAGTCTCAAAATTGCAAAGCTTCTGAAGCGTGATCATCGAACAATCAAGCGTTTCATTCAAAATAGTCAACAGGGTCGCAAGAAGCGTGTGGAAAAACCAAGGCGCAAAATAACTGCCCATGAACTGAGAAAAGTCAAGCGTGCAGCTGCCAAGATGCCACTTGCCACCAGTTTGGCCATATTTCAGAGCTGCAACATCACTGGAGTGCCCAAAAGCACAAGGTGTGCAATACTCAGAGACATGGCCAAGGTAAGAAAGGCTGAAAGACGACCACCACTGAACAAGACACACAAGCTGAAACGTCAAGACTGGGCCAAGAAATATCTCAAGACTGGTTTTTCTAAGGTTTTATGGACTGATGAAATGAGAGTGAGTCTTGATGGGCCAGATGGATGGGCCCGTGGCTGGATTGGTAAAGGGCAGAGAGCTCCAGTCCGACTCAGACGCCAGCAAGGTGGAGGTGGAGTACTGGTTTGGGCTGGTATCATCAAAGATGAGCTTGTGGGGCCTTTTCGGGTTGAGGATGGAGTCAAGCTCAACTCCCAGTCCTACTGCCAGTTTCTGGAAGACACCTTCTTCAAGCAGTGGTACAGGAAGAAGTCTGCATCCTTCAAGAAAAACATGATTTTCATGCAGGACAATGCGCCATCACACGCGTCCAAGTACTCCACAGCGTGGCTGGCAAGAAAGGGTATAAAAGAAGAAAAACTAATGACATGGCCACCTTGTTCACCTGATCTGAACCCCATTGAGAACCTGTGGTCCATCATCAAATGTGAGATTTACAAGGAGGGAAAACAGTACACCTCTCTGAACAGTGTCTGGGAGGCTGTGGTTGCTGCTGCACGCAATGTTGATGGTGAACAGATCAAAACACTGACAGAATCCATGGATGGCAGGCTTTTGAGTGTCCTTGCAAAGAAAGGTGGCTATATTGGTCGCTGATTTGTTTTTGTTTTGTTTTTGAATGTCAGAAATGTATATTTGTGAATGTGGAGATGTTATATTGGTTTCACTGGTAAAAATAAATAATTGAAATGGGTATATATTTGTTTTTTGTTAAGTTGCCTAATAATTATGCACAGTAATAGTCACCTGCACACACAGATATCCCCCTAAAATAGCTAAAACTAAAAACTACTTCCAAAAACATTCAGCTTTGATATTAATGAGTTTTTTGGGTTCATTGAGAACATGGTTGTTGTTCAATAATAAAATTATTCCTCAAAAATACAACTTGCCTAATAATTCTGCACTTCCTGTAATAGAGCTCTGACTTTGTGTCAGTCTCAGGATCTGAACTGTCACATCTTTTCAGATCTTTTAGACCTATTTTATAACTACAAGACTTTTATTCTCTGTAGCTGTTTTATAAGGTTTAGGCAAGAAATTCTGACTTTAATTTTCATGGTTTGATTAGGTTTGAACAACACAACTATTTGGCACCTAAAGTACACAATGGCTGCACAGTGGAACTGCAGTTAACATTGGTAAAATTACTGCAAGTTGGTTTCTTGTTCAGACCACACATGGCCTCTGTGTGGAGGTTGTACGTAATAGGTTTCCTTTAGCCATTCTAGTTTCCTCCCACAGTCCATAGACATGCATGTTAGATGACCGGTGATTCTAAATTGCTCATGGAATTGTAAAATGTTTCAAATGTACATGTACAGAATAAAAGCAAAACAGCAATAGATTTGTATTAAAAGTTAGAGCTGGTTAGTTAAAATGTTACTTCCATTTAGTTTTACTGGATCTCAGTGCAGCATTTGATACAGTTGACCACAACATATTACTCAAACGACTGGAGAACTGGACAAGTCTTTCAGGAACTGTACTAAACTGGTTCAAGACATACTTAGAAAACAGGAAATACTTTGTATCAATAGGTAACTTCACATCTGAGCAGACAAGTATCACATGTGGAGTTCCCCAAGGTTCCATCTTGGGACCCCTTCTGTTTAACAGAGAAATTTGGGTGTAGTGATGGATGCAGACCTAAACTTAGAAAAACACATTAAGACAATTACAAAGTCAGCTTACTATCACCTCAAGAATATTTCAAGGATAAAAGATCTGATGTCTCAACAGGACCTGGAAAAACTAGTCCATGCATTCATCTTTAGTAGGCTTGATTACTGTAACAGCATCTTTACAGGTCTACCTAAAAAAAAAAAAATCAGTCAGACAACTACAGCTCATTCAGAACTCTGCTGCTCGAGTCCTCACTAAGACCAAAAAAGTGGACCACATCAGTCCAGCTCTGAGGTCTTTACACTGGCTGCTTGTCCGTCAGAGAATAGACTTTAAAGTTCTGATGCTGGTCTATAAAGCTCTGAATGGTTTAGGACCAAAATACATCAGTGACCTCCTGACACAGTATGAACCTTCCAGATCCCTCAGGTCATCTGGATCCGGTCTTTTATCAGTTCCCAGAGTCAGAACCAGACACGGAGAAGCTGCATTCAGCTTTTATGCTCCTTATACCTGGAACAAACTCCCAGAAAGCCTCAGATCAGCTGAAACACTCAGTTTATTCAAATCCAGGTTGAAGACTCACCTGTTCTCAGCTGCATTTGAATAAAGCAACAAATCCACACTTTTAAGCTTAAATTTCAAAACTTACATTTACCTACTGATTTTATCTACTGTTCTGATTTTATCTGTTTTGATTTTATATACTGTTTTGTTTGTTTGTTAGTTTGTTTGTTTGCTTGTTTTAATCAATTTTAAATCATGCTTTTTATTTGCTTTTGTTTCTAATGTCTCTGTAAAGCACTTTGAATCACCTTGTTGTTGAATTGTGCTATACAAATAAACTTGCCTTGCCTTGCCTTGCCTTGCCATTCAATCTGCAAAAAGCTTTTTCATCCACTGTTACTATGGTGACAACTCCCACCCCCGGTGGTGATATCAGACTTTGTCTCAAATTTTTCAGGGCTTGGTTGGATCATTTTTATTTAGCAATGTGACTCCTATTCTTTTATTGTTTTAAGAAAAGTTATTTTCTTCAAGAACTTTTGGAAAGAGATTTTTCTGGTTATATTGCAAGACTGACACTGAAGGTGACAAACACCTTGTTCATCAGCAAATATAGCAAAAACAGTAAATAGGTTCATGGTAAAATATATCACCCCCTCCCCTTTTGTCATCTGTTTGCCCATCTAGATTGAATAGATGCCCTTTCCATCTATACATAGCAAAGTAATGTAAAGAACTTTTGGAAAGAGATTTTTCTGGTTATATTGCAAGACTGACACTGAAGGTGACAAACACCTTGTTCATCAGCAAATATAGCAAAAACAGTAAATAGGTTCATGGTAAAATATATCACCCCCTCCCCTTTTGTCATCTGTTTGCCCATCTAGATTGAATAGATGCCCTTTCCATCTATACATAGCAAAGTAATATATTATTTATTTACAGCAGAACTATATCTATTGGTGACCCAGCCCTCTGCATCTGACAAGTTTTACCTTGAGAAGATTAAGTTAGAAGAATAATCATTCAGAGAAACTAGTGGAACAGAGAAAGGGGAAGTGACAGAGAGAAGCATAGCATGTAGGGGAGGTGGGGGGTGGGTACTGCGGCGTTAGATCACACTGTCGAGATGCAATGACACAGCTCACTGATGCTGCTGTAGTTTTACATAGGAATTGCTCTCTGGTGCAAGAAAACTGCAAGTGTAGCAAAAACTCATACATCACAGGTACAAAATGTACAGCGTCACAAGGACAGGACAATACTAAAGCCTTTTGGTATAATATGATTTACAACTATCTGTTATGTTCTCTCTTCTCTTTTTCTGTCTCGACTATGCGCATGCAATCTGCCTACAACTGCAGCCACAGAAAACAGTCAGAGATATTCAGCATTCCTTTGATTCTTACCTTTCTTTAGTTGGGCCATTGATTCTGCTGCATTACTGAGATTCAGCGGTTAGTCAGGGTGATGCTGCTCTGGCTAGAGCTAGGCTACATCCTCTCTCCCTCTCCTTCTCTGCTGCACTCTCTGGTGCATGTTCCTTTATCTGCACTGCTCTTGTCGTCTATTCCAAGTTCCTGTCTGTCTGGCTAGAGGAAGTAGCACAGTAATGTCACTGATTAACAGCTCATGAGTAGGGAATTTTATACATATTACATTACTTGTGTGCTAATTGCTTATTTATTTATTCCCTTTTTTAAAACATATTTAACAAATGGAGAAGAAAAGAGGAAGCAAGAAGTCTAAAATCTATCTACAACAGATTAACAGTATTTGAAAGTTATATCCCTAAAAACAGAAAGAAAACCCAGCAAAGACCTGACACAGCACCTGAGAGATGCATCTGGACAGTCAGATGGGAGCGTGGTTGTCAAGAAATTATTTTTAAGGAAAGACATAGGGTGAAAAGGTTAAGGTAAACACAACAACAACAAAAAACTTTATCAAAATGTTTGATGCCGTGATGAATCCAAATGTGAAAATTTTGGTTCAGATTGTTGGCAATATATATGGATTATGAATGGAGGAGGTTGTCAGCAAGGAACAACAGTCACTGTCTACAGCCAAAACGTTTTGGATGCTTGGTTTGGGTCCTGCATTTCTGCCTATGCTTATATAAAAGAGGGATGGCCTGGCTCCACTTCCTCCCTCTGTACTAATGTGAAGAAAACTGCCATCTTGCATTTTTACTGCCACAGTATGTGTAGTAGTGATTTGGGGTGGAGTTGCTGCAACAAACCCCGCCCACATATCTGACCACAAACACACCGCTTGCACTTCTTATGCAGAGATGGGCAGTAACGCGTAAGCCAATTACTTTTTTCAAGTAACGAGTAAAGTAAGGGATTACTATTGCAAAAACGGTAATTAGATTACTGTTACATTGCCGTAGGAACACTGCATTACTGCGTTACTAAAACCGTGATTTTTTTTGCGAAAATGTCTCATGACAGTGACGTAAGCGAGTGCGACGTTTGTGACAACAGCTGTATGCAGATCAACAATGGCTCATATATGGAGTGCGGGAGAGAGTGTGAACGTGCAGCGTTTAAAGCGTGGAAGTACTGACCTTACTTGTTGATTCCATAAAAAGTGACAAAAACATTAGCGTCCGTTGTGCGTGGGAAGAAAACTTCTTTTTACAGCGAAAAAAAACCCCCCTAAAGTTCCAAGCAAGCACCAAGTGCGCTACGACGTAATGGGAAATTCAGAGAAACTCGCGGATCCTTCCACTGACCGCTGCAGCACACCTGCACCAGCAGTGGCGGTCCTAGCCTGTTTGGCGCCCCAGGCGAACACTCCCTCTGGTGCCGCCCCTCCCACACACACACACACATACATAAAACATATTAAGGATTGTACATGAACATAAAACTGTTGTCGGAACCATACTGAATTTCACCAGAGAAACACACACGCATAAGAGAGAGAGAGGGTATGCATTACATGCAAACGGCTACCAAACAGCCATCATAATTCGTCATACAATGAGAACAGGACAAATCAACAATTGACAATGACTAACTAATATTAAAATCTGTAACCCAATGTATTTTTTGGAGTTTAGTCTGTTACTATTTTTACCCTTTTTTTTGGAGCAACTGTAACCCACATAACTTCCTTAGGGAGTAATAAAGTATTCTGATTCTGATTGTTTCAGGATGACCTGCCATTATCCAATGACACATCTGCTTACCTGCATCTTTTGCTCGTTTCTCCTCCTCTTCTTTTCTCTTTTTTCTAAATTGAGCACCTAATGGCTTTGAACTTTTCTTGTCCATCTTACATTGGTTTTAATTTTGCACTCCAGTATGAACACAAATCCACAAACTCGAGGATCGCCAAAACATAACCTAATAGACCTACACCTTAGTTCACAGATTCACTTTGTCTAAGGTGTATTTCTGGGATTTCACACAACCCAGGATTCAGATCATGAATACATAATGGAATTGGATTTACAATATTATGAATGAAATGTGTTCTATTTGGAAGCAGCCGCCCCCCCTCCCCTTTCGACGGGTTGTGTGTGAGACTTTAAATCATCAAACTGTAAAATATACATTTTAAATTGTTATTGATCCCTTTAGCCCGAGTCCTAAAGTTTATATTTATTTTCTTACTCTTCTTATATATATTGTTTGTTTACTTGCACTGCTGTAACTGGAACCTCGTCTCGTCTCTTCTCTATGTACTGGACTGTAGCGGAGATGACAAAGTTTACTTTGACTTCAGCAGCGAGCAGGCGCACCGAGGGCTCTCGCGCTCACTTTTGACGTTTCCAAAAAACATCAGTGCACATTATAAGTCTGTATCATGATGTCTGGTGTTTTCGTGTTTGTTGTTTTGTTTTTATTTTGTTTTATTTTGCAAGTTGGTTATTAGATGCTGCTCCAGCCAGTCAGAGAATCCCCCGCCCTCTCCTCCCTGTGCCGCAAGCAGCAGGCGCACCTGGCAAACGGAGGGCGCCCTTACTCCCAGCAAATGGGCGATAGAAAACCGATCGGTGCCTATGCCATTCCCGATATGCGCCGGCTGATGTCGGGCAGCATGAGTATGAGCAAATTTTTTTTGCCGATGCCCGTGTCGCCCGTATCAAAAAACGCTACTGTGCACCAGGGAAAACCTCCGCCTACCCCACTCCTGCTTTACAGGTGAAAATAGAGCAAAAGGACCGCTAGTCTTTGACTTTATTTATTTTCTGCTGTGTTTTACTTGCATCTATTTGAAAGAGTGAGTGTAAACACAAAAAAATATATATTTTATGCGCTGGAATGTGCAGAAAATAGGTTTAAATATTAAACAAATTTCTTCCACTCAGAGAATGTTGCATATAATTAAATTTTTGCTTGATGCATAAAGTTAAAAGATTAAAACTAATAAAACAAGTTTTAAAAACAGACTTTTCCATCTGATTACATTTTGTATGATGGATTATGTAGAAAAAGTAGAATTGGGCTGAAAGATCTATCGCTTTATCACCTATTCAGGTTGTAAATCGTGTTTTTTAAAAGTAACTAAGTAACTAAGTAATTAATTACTTTTGAAAATAAGTAATCAGTAAAGTAACGGGATTACTTTTGGGGGGAAGTAATCAGTAATTAGTTACTGATTACTTTTTTCAAGTAACTTGACCAACACTGTTCTTATGTTGTCAAGCTGCTTGAGTTTTAACACCCAGTACTGTCACCAGGGAAAGGCTACTCCATGTGTATTTAAGCCCTCAGTTTTCCTTCATTCTTTGTCATGTTGTCCGATTACGTTATCCATATCCATGCTCCTTTGCCAGTGAGTCTTTTCCTGATATCTTTAGTTATTTCGTTTTTTCCAGCAATACAGCTGCATTTTGAGTCTAATGTCTGTGTGCCAAGTATTGTATTTTGGTCCTACACTGCCCACCACACAGCCTGCCCCATGACTAGAGAGAGACCAGGAAACTCACGGTGAGCATGGATTAGAGAGGAAGTGTCAGAAGCTAAAGATGGCATGGAATATAATCCATGCAACCGAGACCAAGAAAAAACTGATGAGGACAAATTCAGTGAGGAAGAGGATCGCCATGACGACTGTTGTCATCTGTTGTCATGTCAACAGTCAAAGAATGGGAACTTATCCCCACCTGAGAATCAACTTGGGCTTTCAGCTGAAACCCTAATTTGAAAATAATGGTAAACTATAGTGGTAAACATGGAGGTAAGACAGAAAGACATCAAAGCATACATGAGGGGTTTTTTTTATTTTCAGTGGAGATCCGAGAATGAATCTACCAACAGTTTATGGATGTAGAGTTCAGTCGGACAATTTTTTGGGCCACCATGTTACTCTATAAATTTTACATGTTGACAGGTTTGTGGAGCGCCAGCCACTCATCTATATCCCATCTTTCAGGCACCCATAGATGGTGTTCCTGAAAAGAGGTCATTTTAGTATAATGTTGGAATCATTTGGTCCATACACAGCTAAAATATTCCTGGTCACTTTGACAGCTGTGATAAACAGTATACTATGTTTGATCTGGTTATTATAGTCAAAATAGAAATGATGTGTTTTGACTCAAATATAAGGCATATAAAGTCATATTAATGAGACATACATACATCATAAATAACAGAAGTTCAAAAACTTTAGTTGATAAAACAATCTAACATGACAAGAAAGGAAATATATCTATTATTATAGCTTTTATGATGAGTCGTAATGAAACAGTCATTTTTTAACTGTGAACACAAAATAGTTTAACATAAAACGAACACAAGGGTTAATTAAAGTAGTACTGCACATAATTAGAAAGATTCAGTTGTCCCTTATTCTCCCAGCAGGGCATCCAACAGCCATCAGAGGGTAGGTGTTGTGATGGAAAGTTTCTAGTTCATTCTTATATGTATTAGTAGGTGCTTGGAACTTTTTGTATTTCTTAGGTGAGTCTGTGTGTCAATATGACCTGGTGTAACTATGCTTAACTACGTTTCACTATGTTATCTGCTTACTGTTAGGGCATAGAAGGATGAAATTCCCAGGGAAACCATATTCCAGGTGCTTCCTGGAATATGGATAGCAGGAGTTGCTCCCTGCCCAGCGAGGGTTGAGACAAGAAGCTGTTGTAACTGTAGTGATGCACCAGGAGTTGTGTGTGAAGGTATAAAAGAGGCGGCGCGACGTCTCAAGGGCAGAGCTATCCTGACTGCATAACTGTGATGTTTGCAGTCTGTTTTCTCTCTTGCATCCTGTAATTAAAAAGCTTTGGCCACAGCTGACCGCGTTGCAGACTTTACTAACAGGAAATTCCAAGACAGTGTTCGTTTCCCAGATCTTGTTCTTCAGATTTACCTGACTGTTTAGGACTATCCTCAATGTTTGCAATGTTGCCTTCTGCTAGTGCAGTCCCCTCAGTTGTGACTACCTTTCCTCTCTTTGTTACCATCCAAATACACTTCTCCAATCTGAATGACATTCCAGTGTCATTGTTGTAGATCCTAGTCGTGTCAGTCAATATATATCTCATTCACTCGTGGTATAATGCTTGATGTCATCCGTTCTGCAGTTGGTAACCACAGCCAGTTTTGTTAATGCTTCTAATCTGGGCTCAATCAGGTGATTATTTATGCTGCAGTAGATCAAGGCTGCTGGGGGATTCCCAGGGAATGGACTACTTCTTCTTCACTCACCTTTTTTTTTTTTTTCACACTGTGTGTATACACTACTGTTCATTTAATCAGTTATTTTTAATCTCTGGCTGTTTTCCACAGTGGTTTTTTGTCCCATCTCCCCTGCCCTCATTCCTAGCTGATCGCAGCAGATGACTGGCCTCCACTGAGCCTGGTTTTGCCAGTTTTCCTTCTAAGGCTACGTTCACACTGCAGGTCTTAATGCTCAATTCCGATTTTTTGATCAAATCCGATTTTTTTGTCTCCTCGTTCACACTACAAATAAAATGCGACAGCAAACGCGCTCTAGTGTGAACGCTCAAAGCGGCCCGCATGCGCAAAAGAAGACGTCACACACAACGCGCTCTGTTTAGACCCAGACCAAACAGTATTGTTTGACTGATGGCCCTTAATATAAAGACTTCGGACTTTACATTTCCCAATTTTTGCTTTAAGTTATTTTGTTATTTACATAATAATGTAGATAACCTAATAATTATCCTTATTGCTGTTTTAGAGAAGCGGTGCTTCAAAGGATAGCTGCAGATTTCTGTCAGAATCTGCAGATTATACAGTACAAATAAAATGTTCACGTTGTCTTCCCAACAGTTTCACTGACATCTACACTGGATGGCCAGGAAGCGTTCACGATGTCTTCTCCGGAGCTGATAATTGGCGTCTGTCTTGTGTCAGTGACGTAAAAGACGGATTTAATGCGACATGACCGTTCAAACAGCAGTCTCTTTCTAAAACATCGGATATGTATCGGATTCAGTACCACATACGAAAGTGACCCAGATCGGATTTGAAAATATCGGATTTGTGCCGTTCACACTGTTATACCATGATCGGATATGGGTCGCAAATAGGATTTGATGCGCTTTCGCCTGCAGTGTGAACGTAGCCTAAAAGGAAGCTTTTAACATAAAGCTTGTCACCAAGTGCTTGCTCATAGGAGGTCGTCTGATTGCTGGGGTTTTCTCTGCAATATTGTAGGGTCTTTACCTTACAATATAAAGCACCTTGAGGCGGCTGTTGTTGTATTTGGCATTATATAAATAAAAATTGCATTGAAACATTTTCTGTACATCGTTTTTCAACACTTGAAACAAATTTCTCCCAGATGGTTCTTTATTTGCTTGAAAGTGGAAGCAGCATGACGAACATACAACTCACTAGATGATAATCCATGCACCCTTACACTGACAGTGAAGATGAAATCCAGATTGCAGTCTACCCTCGGGGTACATGCTCAGACTGACATAGCTTGACTCAGTCTACATGTTATTAAATTCAATTTCCACACAAAGTATAGTCTTCATTGAATGATAATATACTAGACCAGGCTGTGACAGCTTTAGAGTCCTTACACAAACAGCCAGTGGGGTATTGATTGTTCTACAATAAATATCGAATAATATGATACTGAGGATATTTATGTTATGTTTAAAATAAGAATGGACAACAAAACTAAATCTAAACTGACCATCCATTTCCTCTGGGTTTGAGTCAAAATGTGTGTGGGGCGCAAAAGATGGTTTGTGTATACTGTACATTTGTACACCTGCATGTCTGTGTGTGATGTCTATCGATATAGGTAATCAGCTTGTATGTTGGCAGCAATCTCTGCTTCCCACTTGTCTCCATTGTTGAGGAGCTTTTCCTTATTGTAGAGCAGTTCTTCATGAGTTTCAGTAGAAAATTCAAAGTTAGGACCCTGAAAAAAAAGGAAAAATGGATTACAACAGGTCTGCAAACACGAGGAGAGGAACCGAAGAAAATAACAGAAACAAAACGTGGAGAAAAGAGACCGCAAAGAATAAGAATAATGAAAGCACAAACAAAAAGATAAAGATCTTTGCAATAAAAATTACTGCCAACTTTTATTATGACTCTGCCCGTATTTCAGCCCTTTTCACAAAGTGTAACTAATTAAATATTCTTTTTTGGGGGGGACTTTAGTCGATAGACAGTGATGAGAGGACAGGAAAGCAGGGGTAGAGAGAAGGGAAGACCTGGGCCGGCCGCTCCCAGAATATATTTCTAAAGGTGATACTGACATGAAATACTCATTAGAAATCAGTAACAACCCATCCAATCTACAAACGCAAAAAACTCAAACCACAGATGTTCATATATTACATGTAATAATGAAAAAAGTATTAAACATGCTTTACTGAAATTTGTTTTAACACTTTGTGCAAAAGCCTTTGTTGGTAAAACAGCTTCAAGGCTCCTTCTGTATGGCGAAACTAGTCGCAGGCATTGCAAAGGTGATTTTGGCCCATTTTTTTTTATATCCTGACGGTTCTGTGGGCCCATTCTATGAACTCTTCTTTCCATAGACTTTCAGTTTGATTTAGGTCATGTGATTGGCTGGGCCATTCGATTCAATTCAATTTTATTTATATAGTGCCAAATCACAACAACAGTCGCCTCAAGGCGCTTTATATTGCACAGTAGATCGTACAATAATAGATACAGAGAAAAACCCAACAATCATATAACCCCCTATTAGCAAGTACTTTGGCGACAGTGAGAAGGAAAAACTCCCTTTTAACAGGAAGAAACGTCCAGAACCAGGCTCAGGGAGGGGCGGGGCCATCTGCTGCGACCGGTTGGGGTGAGAGAAGGAAAACAGGATAAATACATGCTGTGGAAAAGAGACAGAGATTAATAACAAGTGTGATTGAGTGCAGAGAGGTCTGTTAACACATAGTGAGTGAGAAAGGTGACTGGAAATGAAAAACTCAATGCATCATGGGAATCCCCAGCAGCCTACGTCTATTGCAGCATAACTAAGGGAGGATTCAGGGTCACCTGGTCCAGCCCTAACTATATGCTTTAGCAAAAAGGAAAGTTTTAAGCCTAATCTTGAAAGTAGAGATAGTGTCTGTCTCCTGAATCCAAACTGGAAGCTGGTTCCACAGAAGAGGGGCCTGAAAACTGAAGGCTCTGCCTCCCATTCTACTTTTAAATACTCTAGGAACAACAAGTAGGCCTGCAGAGCGAGAGCGAAGTGCTCTAATAGGGTGATATGGTACTACAAGGTCATTAAGATAAGATGGGGCCTGATTATTTAAGACCTTGTATGTGAGGAGCAGGATTTTGAATTCAATTCTGGATTTAACAGGAAGCCAATGAAGGGAAGCCAAAACAGGAGAAACATGCTCTCTTTCTAGCAGCTTTATTTTCTTCCTGTGCAACTGGCTCGGCTGTGTGTTTGGGATCATTGTCCTGCTATAGCTTCCACCCTACGTTCATCTTCATCATTCTGGTAAATAGCAGCAGATCTTTATCAAGAATGCCTCTGTACATTTTTCCATTAATTGCATTCATTCAGTACTGTATGCTGAACACAGGCCCACATCATGACGTTCCCATCTCTAAACGTCACTGTGGGTACGTTGTTTTTGGGGTGATATCCAGTACCTTTTAACTTCCAAACAGGGTCTGTATTATGGCATCCAAAGAGTTCAGTTTTGGACTGTTTTCCCCCAGTATTTCACAAGCTTGTCTGAATGTTGTTCAGCAAACTTTAAGTACTCTCCAACATGCATTTTCTTAAGCAATAGATACTTGCATGGTGAGTATTCATACAGGCCATGGCAGTTAAGTGCATTGCTTATTGTTTTCTTTGAAACAAGTGTACCTGCTGATGCCAGGTCTTATTGTAGCTCTTCACAAGTGGTCCTTGGCTCTTGAACAACCCTTACTGATAATTCTTTTCACTTCTCTGTCTGAAGTCTTGCAGTGAGCACCTGGTTGTGGTTGCTTTACAGCGAAATTATGTTGTCTCCACTTCTGGATTATGGGCCAGTGGTCACTGGAACCTTCAGGACTTTAGAAATTCTTCTGTAACATGACATCAGTATATTTGGCAACAATAATCTTGTAAAGGTCTTGAGAAAGCTCATTGGTTTGATCTATCATGAGCTATTTCTTGTGTAAATCACTGGTAATGAGACAGTTTTTTAGGCCATCAGTTGGGACTGAACCAGCTGACATTATTTGGCCCCATTGTCTTTCTTCTTGTGTTCAGTATTTTTCCCTGTGACATTTCTCATTATTACACATAATTTATGGACAACTAAGGTTTCTTAGTATATGTGGATTGGATGGATCGTTATTGACATCTGATGAGAATTTCATGTCAATAGTACCTTTAGAAGTACATGTGACGTGTTCAACACTCGTTTTACTTATACATGAATGATAGAGAGAGACAGATATATAGATAGAGATGGGTAGATATAGATATACAGCTAATATTTCTGTTTGAATAGTTCTTAGTTGTAACAATGTTTTTCAGCAATAACTTGCATACCATTGGACAACCTGTTTTTCACTTTAAATACTGCAGACACAATTGACTAATGTGCAGGGTCTATGCTTACGAGTTGGTTTTTCATGGGTACAACCCATATACTCAACTCTGCAGCTGAACCCACAAATGCAATTGTTTACAAATGTGACAAATTTAAGAGGAAATAAACAGGCTTTCCAACCAGACATGATGTATTCCCAAGAAACATTTTTAAATCCCAGAAATAATCAACCAAATTTCCTCATTTTTTGTGCCTGGTTTATATAACAGTATGTTTGCTGTCCCATTACAGACAGCACAGTATTAGAGCTACTGCATGCCAATTAAAACTGCTTAACTGCTGCTGACCTTCTACCGCTCGTCCATTGAGAGCCCGCTAACCTACTGCATCACAGTATGGTACGGCAGCTGCACCAAGGCGGAAAGAGTGAGGCTTCAGAGTGTGGTCAAGACAGCACAAAAGATCATCGGCTGCCCTCTCCCCTCCCTGATGGACATTTATTCCTCCCGCTGCCTCAGCAGAGCAGCAAACATTATCAAGGACAGCTCCCACCCTGGTTTCAACATGTTCAGCCTGCTTCCCCCAGGGAAGCGCTACAGGTGCATCAGCACAAAAACCCACAGACTCAAAAAGTTTCTTCCCCAAAGCCATAACCACCCTGAACTCACACATGCACCGATAACACAGCCCACCCCCCAATTTTTTTTTCTTCCCACTTCCTCTATGGACCACCACTGTGCAATACCAATTCTATGTGCAATAACTCAACTGTATATACACAACACTATTTATTACATATTACTTTTTTTTTAAAGAAACCGGCTTGTATATTTGTACATTTTATATATATATATATATTAGGGGTGCAACGATACTCGTATCGATATTGAACCGTTCGATACAGTGCTTTCGGTTTGGTACGCATATGTATCGAACAATACAAAATTTTTAATTCATTTTATCAACTTTCCTTGTGACGATGCTGTCTGTGTGGAGCGCTCAGTGGATCTGCGCTCGACAGTGCAGCGCATATGTATATATATATATATATATATATATATATATATATATATATATCCATCCATCCATCCTACCAGCACATAACAGCAGGGTGCAAGATGCTAGTAGGCAAGGCATACGTGGAACACCATAACCAAGTGGCCGGCATAGTGTACAAGAACATCTAATCCTACCAGTGGCTGGACAAAGCTGGACTGAAAGACAGCACAGAGGCACTAATCATGGCAGCACAAGAACAAGCTCTGAGCACAAGATCCATAGAGGCTGGGGTCTATCACACCAGGCAAGACCCCAGGTGCAGGCTGTGTAAAGATGCCCCAGAGACAATCCAGCACATAACAGCAGGGTGCAAGATGCTAGCAGGCAAGGCATACATGGAACGCCATAACCAAGTGGCCGGCATAGTGTACAGGAACATCTGTGCCGAGTATAACCTGGAAGTCCCGAGGTCAAAATGGGAGATGCCCCCAAGGGTGGTGGAGAATGACCGAGCTAAGATCCTGTGGGACTTCCAGATACAGACGGACAAAATGGTGGTGGCTAACCAACCGGACATAGTGGTGGTGAACAAACATGAGAAGACGGCCATAGTGATCGATGTAGCGGTTACGAATGACAGCAACATCAGAAAGAAGGAACACGAGAAGCTGGAGAAATACCATGGGCTCATTGAGTGCAGCACGGAGAAGATCTTGGAGAACGCACGGCTGCCGCGAATACTCAGAACAAGACCTCTGAGTGAAAAACTCAATTACATCTGGAGGGGCTAGCTCGAATAACACCTTTGAGCGCAAATTCGATCACATCTTGGGGAAGTGCACTGCGGTCGTGAGTTCTCAGAACCTGCTCTTTGAGCAAAAAGAATGACAACATCACGGAACGTAAGTTTGGATAACATCATAGAAAGCTCACGGCTCTCCAACGGGAGATTAAGAGACCAGTGTTGGACTGTTAGAACAGCTTTGAAATTCATATGAGTTGTTTGCACTAAAGGAAAAACCATCATCACTTCATGCGGAGACCCCTTCGGCGCCAGCTGCGGCCTCAAGGCTGGAGCTGAACAAAACACCCTGACAACAACTGTGTTTAGACTGTTCCCCCCATTCCATGCAAGGCCACCTGGGTTGGCTGGAAGACTGTTTACCTAGCCTGGCGGGGCGAAGGAAACTGTCTCAGCTGAACTCTGGACACACACACACACACACACACACACACACACACACACACACACACACACACACACACACACACACACACACACACACACACACACACACACACACACACACCCCCCTCCCTTTCCAAACACCTTCGATGCTTGTGCCCTACTGGGGAAGATGGCAGTCGACTGGACCAGCGCAGACATGCTGCAAGAGCGGATGCCCTGTCTACACCGGCTCTCTCTTACCCTTTACCCACCCCTGTTGCTTGTCTTGTGTTTCTATGGTGTATTGATAGTCATGTGCTTTTTGTGCTGAGATGTTTTTTCTGTTATCAAACTGTTCTCCCACTAGGAGCTCAGTCTGAGTGGAGTTTTTTTTCTCCTCCTCTTACCTCATGTTATTCATTTTCGTTGTTTTTTTCCTATCAGCCTACCTTTCTGACATGTCTGTGACATGATGTTTGTGTAAAGTTGGTCAGAAGGTTCCTTTGTAAGTGCGCATGCGCCATTAGCGTGCTGCCTGCTGTAACCCTAATTTCCTTCGGGATTAATAAAGTATTCTGATCCTGAAGAGCTCGAGAGGATGTGGAGGGTGAAGGTAACGGTGGTCCCCGTGGTAATCGGAGCACTAGGTGCGGTGACTCCCAAGCTAGGCGAGTGGCTCCAGCAGATGCCGGGAACAACATCGGAGATCTCTGTCCAGAAGAGCGCAGTCCTGGGAACAGCTAAGATACTGCGCAGGACCCTCAAGCTCCCAGGCCTCTGGTAGAGGACCCGAGCTTGAAGGATAAACCGCCCGCAGGGGTGAGCTGGGTGGTTTATATATATTTAAAAAAAATACATGTAACATATAATGTAATTGACCTTAGAACAGAAGAAGCTTCTCGGATGAGAGGTGAAACGTCTTCAAGCAACTTAAAGAAGTCCAGACGCTTTTCTTTGCAAGCTCCTTTGACTAATTGCAAGGAGGTACTTCTGTAGTCTATTGATTACTAGATAGTGGAAAAGGGGTGGGATTAAATAAGCTTATGCTTCTTCCTGCTCCTTTTTGAACATCAAAGTTATTTGTAGTTGTGGTTGCTCGTTTTCCTTTTGTTTTGCTTTGTTTATTTATCTCTTTTTAATTCTATGTTGTTGTACTTTTTCAACATGTTCAAAATAAATCAATCATTCAATTAATCAATCAATCAGTCAATCAATCAAACATGCAGTGGGGCTACCCACACTATCCAAGACTGTCTATGTTGTGGAAAAAGACACACCTCTACAATGGCATCCACAGGACATGCCTCCTGACAGAAACCGCAGTAGATACATTTGGTCATGTCAATGTCGTAGCGAGTTGTCCTCCTGCTGCCATCAGCACGCGTCTCTGCCTCTATGGTGATGGCCTGGAAAGGAAAATTGTTAGTGATGATATCAACAGCGCTATCTGGTATTTGTACTAATAATGAATACAAACATTCATTCCCCAGTATACAGTACTGTGCAAACGTCTTGACCCTCCTATCTTTTCTTTTGTTTGTGTTTTTTGCTTCCATGGAGCGATACATTCAAATCAAGGCTCTACTCTGATCGCATCCTTAATGAGTGGTCTTGAGTAATAGTTCTCCAGGGTTTCTTTGGACATTACCGTTAGTTTCGGGCTATAAGCCACTACTTTTTGCACAAGCTTTGAACCCCGCGGCTTTTCTATGGATCGTCCATGATTTTTGTGATATCGTAAGAGGATTTGTTTTGGTTGCTCCGCTGTTGTACGGCACTACGTTGCCTGGTGGAAGGGCATGTGATCATTCAAAAACCCTCAGTATGGCAAACAAAAGAAATGCATATGATGCAGCTTTCAAATTAAAGGCAGTCTATTTGGCACTCAGCAAGGGAAATAGAGCTGCTGCACGTACCCTTGGTATAAACGAATCAATGGTGAGACGTTGGAGACGAACTGGCTCTGTGCAAAAAGACGAAAAAAGCTTTCAGAGGAAATAAGAGCAGATGGCCCAAACTTGAAGACTGTATTGAAGACTGGGTGAACACGCAGAGAGCAAACGGGCGAGGTGTTTAAACTGTGCAGATCCAACTAAAAGCCAAAACAGTCGCCAACGAAATGAAGATAGAAAATTTCAGAGGTGGGCCATCCTGGTGTCACAGATTTATGAAACGAAAAGGACTGTCCATGAGGGCACGGACGACTGTGTGTCAGCAACTCCCTCCCGACTACGCAGAGGAAAATAACAAAACTTCCGCTAATTCACACTAAGAAAGATAAACGAATATTCCATCGGACCGGACGAGATCATAAACATGGATGAAGTGCTATTGACGTTTGACCTGCCCCCTCACTAGGACTGTTAACAAGCAAGGCGAATCAACCACCACGGTGAGAACCACTGGCCATGAGAGAACGAATTTCACTTGTGCGCTGGGCTGCACAGCATCAGGGTTTCAACTTCCGCCAATGGTGATCTTTAAGCGGATGACTATGCCAAGAGAAGAGATCCCGAGCGGCATCTCTGTTAAGGTCAACAAGAATGGGTGGATGGTGGAAAGCGTAATGAAGGAATGGCTGCAAGAGTGCTATGGGAAGCAGCCTGGAGGATTCTTTCGCCAAAAAAAAAAAAAAAAAAAAAAAAAAAAGCGTTGCTTGTTTTGGACAGCATGAGGGCCCATAGCACAGATTCTGTGAAAGCAGCCATTAAGAGCACAAACTCGATTCCAGCTTTGATTCCTGGAGGCACAACGAAGCACCTGCAGCCACTCGACATCAGTGTGAATCGTGCGTTCAAAGTAGCACTACGCGTTCAGTGGGAGGCATGGATGACGAGCGGTAATAAATCATTCACCAAAACTGGTCGCATGCGAAGAGCAAGTTTTGCCCAAGTCTGCCAGTGGATTCTGACAGCGTGGAGAAGTGTAAAAGCATCCACGATCACCAAAGGATTTCGAAGGGCTGGACTGCTGCATGATGGAGAGGGGGACACCACCACTGCCCTTCAGAGGGTTTTCGACTCCGACACTGACGAGGATTTCTTTGGTTTTGAAAGTGACAACGAAGGGGAGTAGCGGAGAGTGGATGACGAAGCCATCCTGAGCCTGAGGACTTTATGGGTTTTAGTGCGCAGGAAGAAGAGAAAGATGGTGGTGAATGACTGACTTTTCTTCTTGTTAAAGCCGTGTTACTGCACCTGAGCCTAAAAGGTAGGCCAAATCTCTTTTTCTGGTGTGCTGTAGGTTATTGTTATGTACTACATTTGTTACTCGTTTATAAAGCACAGCACATGTTTCGTACTTGTAATTACCGGTACTTGTGCATATACGTAAAAAGTTATGCAAATATGTACCGGTAACTTGTTTTTCAAAATATTAATAAAAGGGATGTGGTCCCAAACAGCCATCTCTTTCCTGACAATCCCCTTTGTGCGCATTCTCGTACATATGGTAAGTAAACATTAAAACACCTGCGGCTTTTAGTCAGGTGCGGCTAATGTATGTACAAAACAGGATTTTCCCCTAATTTTAGCTTGTGCGGCTAATATTCAGGTGCGCTTTTTCAGTCCAGTCCTTGACTGAAAATGACTTTCAGAGGACAAAAGTTTTTTAAGACACTTTTAACACTGACTTTTGAATCATTCAAGCAATAAAAAGGCACCTAACTCCTGGGAACCAGTGTTGTGTCTACACACAACAGACAACTTAGCAACAAAACAATTTTAGATTGCATCCTTTCAGCCTGTCACATAAATCCATTATTTAGTCCTATATTTCAAAGACAACAGTTTGAGAAGCATGAAATACGATTTTTACAGCAACAAGATTAGTTCTAAGAACTGCTAACCAAGAACCTGGCATATCTCAGCTAAGTGGGCTAAGCTTTGAGGAAATTGGACAATTAGGGGACAAAAAAAAAAAAAAAAAAAAAGTGGCAGGTATCTGAAAGTCATAAAAAAATCCAGCATAGACCTGACACATGACCTGATAGATGCATCTGACTCCCATGGTTCACCATCTACTGTTTGCCAAAGCCTCAGAATTGCTCGCAGTGGAGGGTGGCATCCAAAGAAGAGCTTTAAATGCCCTTCAAGAAGCCTGGTGAACCATTCCTGAAGACTGCTTAAAGAAATTACACAAAGAGAATTCAAAGCTGCTCCTACCAAATATTGATTTTCAAGCTCATTAGAATTGTACAAATTATGTTTTTGACTTATCTATTGTATTTCCATTTATGCTCGAACATGTTTGAATAAATCTCTGCACATATTTCCAAATTTCCCAGCAAAATACAAAGAAATGATAGGTGGCTCAAGACTTTTGCACTGTATCATATACATGTTCAGTTATACAGTTGAGGTCCTGTGAGGACAGTTATGCTGCAAACGTATCTATAGTAGGGCTGCCACAAACGATTATTCTGATAGTCGACTAGTCACCGATTATTTTTGCGATTAGTCGACTAATCAGATCATCATCCATTGGACGTAAAACGTTCAGCTTATTGCACCAGCAGCATCTGCTCTTATATAACTATCATTAGCTTACAGCTTTAAGTGTTTAAGCTAACTAAAAATAAAGACAAGATGATAGTTTATTAAATTTTAATGAAATTTGCAGATTGTTTCGGTGAAGTTTAATAAACTCCTTGCTATCTAAGATATAACAGGACACCAGAGTACTTAATGGCAAGAAGGCAGCGGGTCCAGATGGCATCAGCTCGAGGGTCGTCAGGTCCTGCGCGGACCAACTGTGTGGGGTGATGGAGCACCTCTTCAACCTGAGCCTGAGGTTGGGAAGAGTCCCACAGCTCTGGAAAACCTCCTGTGTTGTACCAGTGCCAAAGACTTCACGCCCCAAGGACCTCAACAGCTACAGGCCGGTGGCTCTGACATCCCACCTGATGAAGACCCTGGTGCGGTTGGTCCTGGCTCAGCTTCGGCGCCTAATAAGCTCATCACTGGACCCACTTCAGTTTGCCTACCAGCCTGGCATTGGAGCGGATGATGCCGTCATTCACCTCCTACATCGTTCCCTCGCTCACCTGGAGACCGCTGGAAGCACTGTGAGAATCATGTTCTTTGATTTCTCCAGTGCCTTCAACACCATTCTTCCCTCGGTTCTAAAGGACAAGCTGGTGAACTCTGGAGTGGACCATCACCTCACTACCTGGATCCTGGACTACCTCACCGACCGACCACAGTATGTGAGGACTCAGGGCTGTGTGTCGGACAGGGTCGTCTGCAGTACGGGGGCCCCACAGGGAACGGTTCTGGCTCCGTTCCTCTTCACCATCTACACTGCAGACTTCTCCCACAATTCCACCCAGTGCTTCCTGCAGAAGTTCTCTGATGACTCTGCAATAGTCGGCCTCATCACTGATGGGGACGACAAGGAGTACAGAGGTCTGACCCAAGACTTTGTGGACTGGTGCCAGCTGAACTACCTCCAGATCAACGCCAGTAAAACCAAGGAACTGGTGGTAGACTTTCGCAGGCACAAGCATTCTCCACTGCAACCACTGAACATCCAAGGTATGGACATTGAGGCTGTGGACAGCTACAGGTACCTTGGTGTTCATCTGAACAATAGACTGGACTGGACTCATAACTCAGACGCCCTCTACAGGAAAGGGCAGAGCAGGCTGTACCTGCTGCGGAGACTCAGGTCAATTGGAGTGGAGGGCCCACTCCTGAAGAAATTCTATGACTCTGTTGTGGCTTCTGCTATC